>NC_087221.1:12536456-12541456 GCF_015104395.2 Macrobrachium nipponense | reverse complement strand
TTATGTGCTCATATTGATCCATGGTATCGTACCCATGGGATCTCCGTTCCTACCCAGAAAATCTATTATGCATATTGATGGACTTGCGGCTTCTTGAGAACTGGCGTTTCTGGGGTTTATGGCGTCAAGATTACTAATGTATGATACAGAATTGAGATAACTTGTAATACAACATATTAGTTTGCATTTCATACAGCACGTAAACGATCTGCATACTATATTTATGCTTTATTTAACTCGGTGCTGATATTACTTTGATAGAATGTGCATAGAAAGGGTAGTATGACTGACTCTCTCTCTCTCTCTCTCTCTCTCGCGCGCGCGCGCGCGCGCGTGCTTATATACACACAACACACACACACAAGGGCGATTCCTTTCATTTGTCTCCATCAATCATTAACCCCCCTACACCCCATCCTTTTTCCCCTTCTATAACCCCCACACACATAGCCTCAGCAGCTCCTTTTTATGTCTCCACTGTTTCTGCTCTCTCTCTCTCTCTCTCTCTCTCTCTCTCTCTCTCTCTCTCTCTCTCTCTCTCTCTAGACAGACAAACAGAAAGACAACATAATAACACATGTTATACCGTACATTCCAACAGACATGCAGATAACCTGTAAATTAAAAGCAATGTGCATAGATTTATTGTATTTTTACTATATTGTGTATATTGTATTTAGCTCAATATTTATGAAATATAACTGTACAAAATTCCATACAACTTTTAGAGCTCATTATGTATGGTACAACATTGGATGACATATGACAACCTTTAGACTGCTATACGTTCAAGGTACATTTTGGAAAAAATTTAGAACACATTTCTCGCACCTTTTCAAGATATTTGATATGTTTATCATAGTCTATGCAATAGGTGAAAAAGCGAACGCGAGGAAACAATAGATTGTGATTTATTCCCTTTTGTCACGAGTTTTAGGATGTCTTTTTTATTTATTATTTATGCGTGTGTGTGTGTGTGTGTGTGTGAGAGAGAGAGAGAGAGAGAGAGAGAGAGAGAGAGAGCCGACATGGAAAAAGCTAGAAAAGTGTTATGCAAGAAATCTTTTCATGCTGCCTAAAAAGAGGAGGCGCACAGACGCCTTTCTTGAGGGCACAATCTTTGGTTCATGGAGAGGTTTAGAGTCCATAAAACAGCTGAAGAGGACGTTAACCCCTTGGAATGTTTGAGAGAGAGAGAGAGAGAGAGAGAGAGAGAGAGAGAGAGAGAGAGAGAGAGAGAGATGCAGCGTTCCATGGTACATACGATACGATTAGAAAAAAAACAGGTTATTAATGAACGAATCATCTTGATTGCTTATTATCTCTGCAAGGCATGACTCCTTATGAAGGTTCGCCAGTTTAGTGGTTAGTGTCGTGGCATGCCACTCAGTTGTAGCGGTTTCGCGTCTTCACCAGGGCGATGTAAAATCACTGGTTCTGTGTCATGATCAGTTACTCCTGCAGTGTGGGTATGTGGTGGAAGGTTGAAACTAACATTCTTTGGAAGCTTGAATGTCAAATCAATGTCCCCTGTGTGCTTGTTCCATGTGAATAGGTTTTGTCTACTGGAATATAATAATAATAATAATAATAATATAATAATAATAAATAATAATACATTTTGAGATCGCTAGGACGAACAGTGACACTCCTGGTGCACTTCAAGTCCAAGTTCAGCCCCAATATGAATAGGGGTGAGAAGTGGTGAAATATAAAATGTCAAATATGCTGGGCAATGTAACTGGAGCAACTATCTTAACAGGAAATGTAGAGAGTGAGAGAGAGAGTAGAGGTGGTTTGAGAGAGAGAGAGAGAGAGAGAGAGAGAGAGAGTTTATTGGTTGTCATGCAGAGTTTTCTCGGGCAGCTCCGTGTTGGTCAGCTAGTATATATACTTATTTATTTTTTTTTATTGAGTATTTCTTTCTGCACATATGTAAATACGCACAAATTACAAGTGTTACCAGTTTTTTGCTTAATTAAATTTCTGTAGATTGACTGCTTATATATGTATCAATTGGCTCTTATTTTTTTAGAGAGAGAGAGAGAGAGAGAGAGAGAGAGAGAGAGAGAGAGGCCTGCATACCAGTGCTCATCTGCGATAGTTAATTCAAACACACTAAAGAGAGATCCATGAATTTTTAAAGAATGCTTTATTTGTGTGTTTTTTATTGAATGGTATTCAGTATTCTTTTGAGCAATAATTTCGTCAGAAGGCATAAGCTACAGAACGTGTATGTGAAATATTATATATATATATATATATATATATATATATATATATATATACATACATATATATATATATATATAATATATATATATATATATATATATATATATATGCATATATTATCTATCTATATATATATATATATATATATATATATATATAATATATATGCAGATATTATCTATTATATATATATTTCATATATATATATATATATATATATAATATATATATATTATACATATATATACATATATATATATATATATATATATATAATATATATATATTATACAACTGTATGTATGTATGTATGTGTATGTATGCATGTATGTGTGCGTGCGCAGATATAGATAACAGGATGGATAGAAAGATAGGCAGATAGATACACAGTCAAATTCTAACCCCTGAGCACTAAAATTTTATAATTCTTTATTGTGAACTTTTACACATCTTCAGGCAAACAGGACACAGTAATCGAATGAAACAGGGAAACAGGAAGAGGAGCAAAGAAAAAGGTCTTTCCTAATTTTCTTCGTTTGGTAGGAAAGCTCCCTGGAAAGCTTCCATTTCCTTTTTAATATATGCAGATCTATCACGTGGACGTTTACGAATGCCAGTCATTGTGCATCATTATGTAAGGAATCTCTCTTTAGTCATTATGAATTGCTCCTTGCATCTGCCATCTGATTACAGCCACTTGAGAAAAGAAGGCCACTTTGGAGGAAGGAGGGGAGAGCCTCTCCTTTTCATTTTCATGAAGCAGAGAGAGAGAGAGAGAGAGAGAGAGAGAGAGAGAGAGAGAGAGAGAGAGAGAGAGGAGAGAGAGAGAGGAGAGAGATAGAGAGAGAGAGAGAGAGAGAGAGAGAGAGAGAGAGAGAGAGAGAGAGAGGAAGATGTGTTGTTTCGGTCATAAGGTTCTACATGCTTTGAAAAATGTTTAATGACAATATAAACAAAATTTACCCCATAGTAATTTGTGGAGAGCATTAGACCATGAAATAATGACGCCTCTTTTAGACTCTAATGAAAGACAATCTTCTGAGCCGAAAGGATGAAAAGATATGGAGGAAGATTATGCTTCAATTTCGTTAGGGAAGACCATAATTACTTGTGTTTTCAAATCGGCACTGATAGGAGTGGCACTTCCAAACCATCCGCTGATAATAGTCAGAAGAGGGAAATTCCTTCCTTAAAAGTAGATAAATTCGCTTGTAAAGAAGTAAATTGCAAGATGCTTAAAGCCATCGAACTCTAAGGATGCTAAATCTGCTGAAGATACCATCTAAATGAATGCCCGAAGACCGCATTACGAGCCTGACGAAGTGTAATTCTATCCTGGGAATTTTTCCGCCGACGCATTTCTTGAGCTGTGTGTGGGTGGGACGTTCACTATCCCCACTGAATGATTGTCCTTTGGTCAAGGAAATGGACTCCTTTTCAACCATTTGCTTTGATTCAGTGGAATGGTTGCCCTTACTTATCTTCGCTCTGAATCTTACATCCAGCTTTCATTCAATTTTTTTTTTCTCTCAAATAGAATATCCAAGTCTTCGTGGAAAACTTTTTTCTTTTTTGTGTGTGAATGCATGATTTGTACACAGAAACATATGTACGTCAGTGGGCATTCTAAATATTGAGTATATAATTTTCCATATGGAACTTGGAAAGTTGTTACTTGTTAAGGTCTGCTATGAAGAGCGTTAGTGTTTTCGTTTCAAGCAACAAATTGTAAGCATCTGATCTGAAGAATATTGAGGGACTATGGCCTTTCCGCCGTTCATTTTTTGGGGTGGGTCGAGGGAAAGACGGCGCACCTCTCTCCATTTCTTGTTTGACAAATGGTTACTTCCAGGGGCGCAGCAGCTACAAAGCTGTGTTGTATGACGAGTCTGGTGTCCTTGAGAAAAAGCATTCCTTATGGTGTATAGGTGGAATAGTAAAGTAGTTGATGTCTTTCTTCTATGATCTTCATCTTGAGAGTATCCTTGATCTTGTCTGAGTGTCATCTCTGTTCAACGGTCTTGCAGTGTTTTTGGGAACCTAATCTCGGTATATATTGCAGTAGATCAAGTCGCTTCGCTTTTTGCATCATCCAATTATTGCTAGATGCGTTTCATGGGATTTCGTTCACATGCTGCCGACTTTCTCTCATGCTCATGGCAATTGTGTTCGTTCGATTTGTAGATTGGATTATTTTACCGTATTATTTCCTTTTTTTATGATTTCTTTATCTGCCGACATGATTAATGCTTATAGACTGTATTTAATACGCACTCTATAGGAACTGTTTTGTCATATGTGAACACACACATATACGTACATACATGCATACAAACACGCAAACGAACATTTATGCTTTTTAAAATGTACCTGCTTTTTCGAATGTGATTTCTGTCCATAATTTCCATGAGATCTGTCCATAATTTCCATGAGATTACCTATATATATATATGTATATGTATATATATATATATATATAATATATATATATATATATATATTATATATATTACTATGACGTTTGTTAGTCATTCAGTCATGCATTCGAATTTTTTGCTTCTGTTCTTCTCCACTGCTTTATATAATATTAACTGTAGGTAATATTTGTTTGTTTACTCTATAATTTATTATACTATTCTGTTTATTTTGTTCTCACCTTTTTTATCAACATTTTCCATTTTCCCTCAACACTAAGGCTTTCCAATTCTTTTTTCTTGTTCTTTGGTTCTCGTGCCCCATCCTGTTTCAAGGCCGAATCAGGTAAC
>NC_087221.1:12508956-12531456 GCF_015104395.2 Macrobrachium nipponense | reverse complement strand
TTTTTTTTTATAATGTTTTAAACGAATATCGTCTCATGCATTCCAGCGTTACCAGTGGTTATTTTCCAGGCATATACTCTGTTACGCCAGTGTTATAATCCATTAGTTGCCAACTTACTCAACTGTTTTCATGTAAAAGTATGTTGGAAGTAATCCAAAATTCTCAGTTCTCACTCAAATAAAAGCATTACCGTATATTGTTTTTACTCAAAAGAAGTTATCGTAAAATTGGTTAACCCGTATAATAATACCAGCTTGTTAAAATAACAGAAAGAAATATCTATAGTAATGAAAAAGGATACTTTTGGTATGGCCGATTCATTTGTACAAGGACAACTGTAGCTTCTTGTGCAGCAAGGATATAAAATTCTTATTAGTTCATTTCTCTGGATTTCCAACATACCTTAGTCATTCATGATATTTTTAACATACCTCAGTCATTCATGATAATTTTAACATATCTAAGTTATTCATGATTTTGTTAGTTATATGGCTTTAGTCCTTCATGCAGCCTTGCAGTAAACCATAAAAAGAACTCAATTTATCCATTTTCAAAAAGGAGCCGTGTTGATGTCGAAGAATCTCGAAGATTTCCTTTCTTAGACTGGAGAGCCGTTTTCATCCAAAGGGCCAGCGCCATCAGGAGACCTGGCTAACGAAGGCACGATAGAGGCGTTGTAGCAGAAGGCTTAGATTGAAATAGCAGCAGCAGCATTTGCCCGCGTAGCCGCTGCGTCTCGGCTTCTTGTATCCAAAGTCGTATCCTTTTTTGGTGGCGGCCATTCGTTGGCTTCATGTCGAGGAGGCCGCCGTAATGAAGGGATTGACTCTCGCTTCCTCGCCGTATAAAAAGCGGAGGGATTTTTATGATTTTCTCCGCGGCATTGAGGTGAGGTAAACCCCACAAGTTGAATTTTTGATTCGGCGTGTCCTCCAAATCCCCCTTTCCCTCCGGAGGACCCGAATCTCGGTGAAAGCCTTTGGGAGATTGAGGATTCTGGCCACTGAATTGGATATAGTATATAACCACACCCCTTCCTTTTGATATTTCATGAGGTTCCACGCTTTTTTTTTTTCTTTCTTTAGCATTGTTCTCGTTGGGCCATATTCTCATTGTGAGGCTGAGGGTATTACGTAGATGCTGTTTGCTCCCGCTGAGAAAATGAAGGTATTTTCTCTGTGGAATGGGGTTTAGACATCGGTGGAAAGGGGCATTCAAGAGAATTGGTTTTCATCTATTATACTGAAAGGAATTGTATTATAATTTGTCCTTTATGGTACCCAGAAACACACAGACACACACACACACACACACACACACACACACACACACACACACATATATATAAAAAATCATATATATATATAATAATATACTATATATATATATTATATCTATATCAGAAGACAGGAGCAGCAGCTCGGATGATACACGATCGGGAGTTCATGGAATGTCGTTCTATTTTCATACATTTATTTATTATTTTATATATATATATATATATATATATATATATATATATCTATATATATGTATATCTATATATATAGATATATATATATATATATCTATATATATATATATATATATATATATATATATACGATATTTTGCTATCCTCTTGTATATGTTCGTTGCATTATAGTTGAAGGTTTATGATTTAGACAATAAAATATAAGTTGGGTTATCTAGTAATCCCTGACGATGTTGTATTCATTTTGCGTTCGTTTTTCGTAATTGAGGTTAAGATTACTATTTGGGCGTGATTTGAAATTTCTTCCTTATTTTGAAATCGCAGGGTTAAAGTTAAGCTGTTCTTTCTCCTTGTGCACCCCATGGTTTTTAGCTGAACGAAAGACATAGATGGATGCCTTATGGCTGTGTAGATCTCTTAGTATTTTTTTTTTATCAGCGTCTACTAGAAGTTTTAGGCTGTTTGTTGTCACTTTTATCGGAGTTAGAAGTTTATATTTAACTCCCACCACGGGTATTATAACAAAATTTTGAATCCAAACGTAGAACAAATTCGCGGTTTAAAGTCAACATTGAAGATTTCCGTCGAATGATATTTTGAAAACTGGCAGGAGGAAGTGATACTTATGGCTGAGATTTTCAAACCTTATATAGAATAGAGCCTGCGGGCAAAGTGTGACACGAAGAACGGAAATTTGAGCCAATTTTTTCCCTTCAACATCTACGGTGATTGGAGAAAACAAAAAATTCCTTGCTTCAAATACTGAGAACATTGTCATAACAAGCAATCTTTAATCATAATAATTACAATTCTTTTATAAAGGATACCTTACAATGTAATTCGCACCTTTAGAATACTAATCCTGTCACAAATTTAAGTGCTACACTTACCTATATTTTATCTTTTTCACACAAACACAAACACCCAAACCCATGGCTCGGTTATTAACAGGATTGCCTAAACAGTCTCTTAAGTGGGGCGACTTGGAACTTTTCCAGAAAACTCCGTTGTTTTTCGAAGTCAAGGTGAAGACATACCATGTGGCAAGCAACCGCGTATGAAAAAGACTTACTGAGAATTTCGTGGGTAACATCCTTTGGAGCCAAACCCCTCGGCGGGTAAGGCCGAAGGGTAATATCCTTGGGAATTTAGACTGCTGCGCACTGAAGTAGCAGCTCAAATCGCCATGGAGGAGCAGTGTGTGTGTGTGTGTGTGCGTGTGTGTGTGTGTGTGAAACAGACAAAAATACAGGTAGGTATATATATTATGTTATATAATACGCACGCACACACACACACACACACACACACACACATTTCTCTTGTACTCTTAAATTGTTTGGCTCCATGAAGGTATCACCCTTCTTTCTAAGGATAAAGTTTTTGGGTGAGCTACTAACTATATGCCACTCTCTGCACATGCGGCTGAACTCATTTGTCGAAGGCGTTTAGTAATCCTTGCCATTCACCTGTCCAAGTACTGATAAGACCCAACGTTACTTCAGTTTGGTAATTATAAGAATGTTTATAAAAGGTTTTACTATTATGTTATTGGTCTTCATGCTCTCTTCTTACACGTTCTTGTTTTTACGTAAGAATTGTTAATACGTTCCTTTAGGAGTTTAAGTGAACGTTTTTAAGACGCGTATGATTTAAACCAGGATCCTTGATCTCCGCTGCCCACAAATTCTGCCTCATTCCTGCTAACACCAGGCTTCCTACTACCCTTCTCACTAACTGATAATCTTCCTCCCTTCGTGAGTGAAAAGACTCCGTCATTTCCTTTTGAAGTAAGTTCCATCTTTTCATTCGCCATTCTTTTCCATACAATCTCCTGGCCTGGGTAGATGAGTCACAGAATTATATAGATCTCACTGGTTTTTGCATTTAAAAACAAAACTTATCGCGAGCGTATCATGTTCTCCGCTATATTTGACTTCCCCATGCACTGATCTGCGCGCCGTTCCTTTCCCCTCCAATCCTTAAAGACGAGTCTAATAGTCCTCTTTGTATTTGTCCAACCTGGCTCAACTTCCAGGGAAAAAAAGCCTAATCTGTGAAGTATATCTTCTAGTCGATGCCCGTTAGCCCACGTGTTTTTCTTACGCTGTGTCGCACCCTAGTGACGGAAAACGTATCGCCTTTTTTTTCTGTTTGTAGGTATTTATTTTTTTTTATTTCATCTGGCTGCTGGGAATATCTGTGTCTGGGGAAAAGGAGAGAGAGGCATTGTCTTGGATCAGCTGGATGCAAACGACAGAAATAATGCGAAAGAAGTTGAGAGTTTTTGTTAGGAATATTTACGATGAACAGCAGGTCCGTGCGTACAGATAAGTTTTTATGGGCTTATCAGCTCCTTTTTGTAGGTTGCATGTTGGTTTTCACAGTTCTCTGAACGATGTTGACTTACTCAGTTGACAAAATTTCTGCAAGCAATAATTGGGTCTCTCTCTCTCTCTCTCTCTCTCTCTCTCTCTCTCTCTCTCTCTCTCTCTCTCTCTCTCTCTCTCTCTCTCTCTCTCTCTCTCAGACGTTCTGTAAGTCAAGGAAAGAGCAAAGATGCAGATGGGTCGGGAATGGAGTGAGTGGAAAGATGTGCCAGTGTTTTACTGTGGTTTTGTTTCGTAATAGGAAATAAAAAAGAAAAGGTTGAATAAGAGTTATCATTACGAGAGCTTTATTAAATGGCCCCTTCCATATTGTCTTCTAATACGGATTGTCAGATTAAGTTTATTAGCACTGGTTTATATATATATATATATATATATATTATATATATATATATATATTATATATATATATATATAATCACTCTGACAAGTGATTTATGTCAAACTTTAACCCAAGGAAATAAAAAAATGTAAATCCTACGAAAATGGCCAAGACATAAGCCCAACTGGTCAAGATTTACACCCAGTTTGATTATATACACACACACACGCACACATATATATGTATATATACACACATATTTGTATATATATACACACACACACACACACATATATATATATATATATATGTGTGTGTGTGTGTGTGTGTGTGTGTGTATGTGTGCGCGTGTGTGTGTGGGTGAGTGTGTGTGTCTAATTACAACATGCAGACAAATTTAAGGCCTTCTGCTTGCTAAGTGATGCAATGATCGAACTTCAACTTTTGTGTACTCGCTACATCCCAAGGTGTATTATATTATGTCTCCTGTTCTTTTAAATCATTCGGAAAACTGGTAGGATGAAAGACTTATGATGTTAATAGGAAAGTGGAGAGTTCTTCAGAATTCACGATAACCATTATTCATTGTTGATACCATTACTCGTCAGAATTTATGACGAAAGCTGAATCAAGGTCTCTCAAGAAGCTTAAATGTTATGTTGTTCTTTCTTTTGCCTTGTAGTTCGTCTTAATTTCTATTCATCCTACCGATAATAATCGTCATCTCCATTATGCGTTGTGTTTTCCTCATCATGTTGATGAAGTTGATGATTATTACTATTTTCCACTGGAAATGTGGATACCTTTGTTCGTGGAATGATTGGTTGTAGTTAACTGTCATTAATTACTGTGCCTTTTGAAGATGAGCCTAGAAATGGGCTCTGATGCCTTTCAACAATTTTAGGCCTCGATTTATTCTAAATATTTGCGAACTAGATATGGAACTCCCTTTTGTTTCCCGCTATATATCATCTTAGTATCTGCACCCATTTGTTTTCATGTGGACCTGTATAATTTTTTAAATATTTCCTATCTAGACATTTTTCTTTTCTTTCTCTTTTTGATTCTTAATCTTTTCTTTTGTGGTTTCTAAGCACTTTGGTGTATTTGACTTAATATATCTTGGCAAGAACTTTCAACTGGCAATATGAGGATACCCCTTGCTCTCTCTCTCTCTCTCTCTCTCTCTCTCTCTCTCTCTCTCTCTCTCTCTCTCTCTCTCTCTCTCTCTCTCTCTCTCTCTCTCTCCAGTTTCTGTTTTTAGACACACTCGCCTGTCGTTCAAAGAGATTTTCATAGGCTCATAAATATATTACGAAAAATAATTTTCCGATATCGTCCTTGTCGCCTCTAATGACGAGAGACGCAAAGGCCGCTACAGACATTCAGCTTGTCATCTTGGTCTTCCAACTTTGTGGTGCCCACAAAGTCAAAATAACTTAGTAAGCAATGTATTTATAATAGCTTCATAAATATTGTATTTATAATAACTTCATAAATTATGTATTTATAGCTTGGTATGTGCTCACCTGACCAGAAAGTTAAACCTGAACAGCGGCAAATGAACAAGAAGATCACGAGGTATCAGAATAAAAATGTGATATTTAATTAAATGCACTGGGAAGGCAATCATTTAAGCAGCGAAAGAAGAGCATTCCGATATGCAAACCTCCTCCAAAGTGGGGCATTCCAACTCCAAAAGGACCATTGTCCCATAAAGTTACAGTCCTTTCTCTCCCAAAGTGTGCTGACTGTTTCTTCCAGTCGCTAGGTCCACCTTTGGTCAAATTTCAGTAAAATTCACACCATTTATATTATGGGGCTCTGCCATCAAACAAACCAAATATACCCGTTGCTGAATAACCACTGATTTCATGCAACGTAAAAACACCATACAAACAAACAAACAAACCAAAACCTTATCTCCCTTGTAAGAAGTAATTATGCAAAGTACAAAAAAAGGAGATCATCACTCCTCAAAATTGAATTGTTTGGGAAGTGTCTTTTCCACCGGTGCTGAACATGGAAATTCTCTTTCCACTTCGTTTTCCCTTCGAGTGAGAGGACAGTCAATTTTGTCAGAGTAGAGTCATAATCCTTGTAACTTCAAAAGAACTATGTCTCCTTGTTAGTCTTCTTTAGGTGTAACTGGCGGAGAGTCTGCTCCAACTACTGTTTTATGAGCAGTAGAATTATGGTCATCGAGAGTACTGGAGACGCGAATAAACAAGGGGCCCCTGTTCCAGTTAAGAGAAGTTGGAAAATCTCGTTGAGCTTAAGAGTACCTCGAAGATACTGGAAAGAAAGATAGGGAAGTGGTATTGGCTTACTCCTTAAGGGGAAGACCTCAAAAGCAGAGGCGAAATCTCAAGTTGCGGCCAGGAAATAAATCATCTATCGACGCAATTTTGTATGTGGCATGTTTGGTTATGAACTAATAAAACGATATTCATGATTGTCAACTTCCTGTTTTGAAATTTAAATTTTTTGGAGTAACGAATAAGCTTGCTGCTCAATTGTGTATATTTGCAGCGTCGATAACCCTAGGTGTTGTAAGCCACGTCGTAGAAATTAATCAGTCACGCAAACTCTGAAAGAGACTGTGTCATACGAAAAATCTCGTGCCCTATGTCAAGGTATCATTGTCGACCGTTTGGATGCAAGCAGGGTTAAATGTATAGAGCCAAGCGGCTAATGACCTGGGTCAAACAAGGGCACTTATATGTGGCACGGAATGTTGGACATGCCAGGGTTTGTTTTAACGTCAGAGACCATCCGTGGCTGTTAATTTACCATTGAACACCCCCAACCTCTCTCTCTCTCTCTCTCTCTCTCTCTCTCTCTCTCTCTCTCTCTCTCTCTCTCTCTCTCTCTCTCTCTCGTAACGATTTTGTGTAATGTTAATTGAATTATTAGTCCCCAAATCATTTACGTAATTATCCACTCACAACGAATTTCTTTCATTAGGGTGCGCTCTGTCGTGTAGTTCATCGCGAGATTCAGGAGAATGTTTGATAAATGATACTCTTTAAAAATGGTAACTATATACTCCTGATTACACTGAAACATAAGGAAGTAACCACGGGACTTCCTGTACCTTGACAGCAAGGAAGTGATCCATGGTTATATTATGACGATGCCAGGTTACGTACACAATCCAGCGAAAAGATCTGGGAAACCAAGTTTAGACCGCACTATTATTGTCGCTGTCATCAATAAGCACAGTTTGGCATTGCTTAGTCGTGGAGGGACATAAGCAGGTTTTCGTAAGTTTATTTTAATCATATATTCAGTTCTTTTTAGTTATATTATTAGTTATAATAATATATATATATATATATATATATAATATATATATATATACTATATATATATATCATATATATATACTATATAATTTGTTGTCTCTTACACAAACGTAACTTTTTTTTTTTTACATTCACAGTCCTCAAGTATCGTTTATTATCGAATTCATCGTACCTTGGGAATGATTAACATTACACTAACGGGGAATAATAATTAATAAGTTATTCGTTCCCGCCAGGACCGGGCAATGGTTCGAATCCTGCCAGGAACGAAATATGCATATATAAATTCTTCGTAGATTGCGAGAGCGTGCCATGTAAGTCCATAGAGTTTTCAATTGTCTGCTAAGAATATTTTTTTGGTCTTCTCTACACGTCCCTTTGAGCAACCTTGCAAGCTCCGTACCCTTTTCTTGACCCTACCAGAGCCATGTACCGTGCCACCTCGGTGGTCGCGAGTTCGATTCACGGGCATTCCATTGACGTGTGAGAGATGTGTATTTTTGGTGATAGAAGTTCACTCTCGACATGGTTCGGAAGTCACGTAAAGCCGTTGGTCCCGTTGCTGAATAACCACTGGTTCCATGCAACGTAAAAACACCACACAATCAAACATTTACTGCTGGGTAGACTTATAGAAGCGGTAGTCTTGGATTGAACCTTTTCCCAGAAATCGTGAGTTTGCACTGACGCTCAACCGTAGAAACCACAGCTACATCCTTAGCCCAACTGTGGAATGTATGAGGACTGCGTTCCGTGTCAAGTCATTGGCGGTACCACTCTGCTATCATGACACATACATTATATATATATATAGATATATATATATATATAGTATATATATATATAAATATATATATATATATCTATATATATGTGTGTGTGTGTGTGTGTGTGTGTGTGTGTGTGGTATATATATATATATATATATATATATATATATATATATATATATATATATATATGCAATTAATTTAAAAACACCGTATCGTGCTTCCAAGTAAGCAGTAGAAGGGTCCACAGTAATATTCTTGTTTTTCGAGACGAAATATATATACAATTTTTAGAGCTTTCGTTCATCCTTCTGTGATCAAGTCCACAGAAGGATGGACGAAAGCTCTAAACATTGTATATTTCTACAAATATTATTGCGTCTCGATAAACAAGTATATTACTGTGGATCCTTCTATTTTATATATATTATATATATAATATATCTACTATATACTAATAATAATTATTATTATATAATATTATATATATATATAATATATATAATTATATATATACGTAAATACCGTATGAATTTGTGATGTGTTACATTAATATCTGGCTTGTCGCTCCTCCCTCACTAGCGTCCTTGTCTTACTCTGTATCCTTTAAACTCCTATTCTTTATCTTTTCCTTCCTACTTCTCTTTGTTCATCGTCAACTCTTCTGTGCTCCTGCCTCTCTTGTGTGTGATTCAAAGCCTGGAGGAGATGGGATCATCTTTAGAAGGTACCAGCTCCACCAACCAATTTCCCCTCGACGTTTTCTCATCAGAATCTCTTGCCGCATTCATCTCTCTCTCTCTCTCTCTCTCTCTCTCTCTCTCTCTCTCTCTCTCTCTCTCTCTCTCCTACGAGGATAATGTACCGTTTATAGCTACGACGCCAGTATTATTTTTCTCTGCTACTCTTCATTCCACATACTTCTGGCCTTGAATGTAATAACACCAGCTTTTTTTATTTGTTTATTATTCACTTTGCTTTAAACCTAACGACCAAAAGAACAGTTACTACGCCAATTTACATTATTCTTTTTATGATTAATCGGGTTAATATTTTGTCATTGGTTTCTTGTTCATGAAATCTCTTCAGCAGAAAGGGTTATTCAACCATAGTTATCCAGTGCATTGTCGATGTCTTCCCTCTTCGTCTTTCACTTGTTCTCTTTCGTCTCCTCGTTCTCCTTCCGCCCATCTCCATTCGTTAGCCGACACCTTCTTGAAATAAGTGAACAACGGTGGCGCCGACAAAATATAGCGAGATGATAGTTCGTCCTCTCGGCAGCTAACAAGACCAGCAATTCTCCTCCGGCTACTCGACAAGTGTTCGTTACTCTTGAGGTATTATATGGCGGCGAGTGAAGACGTTTTCGAGGCAGGATAATCTCCTTGCTCCAGATGATCACTTAGAAAAAAGAAAGATATGCTGTGTTCTTTAAGGTTGAGAATGTTCTTGGTTATGAAGTGCGTGTTAACGTTGTATGATTTGTCTTTGGTTACACTTACGTTGCTTTTTATTCCTAATTGCTATTGTTACAGTTAATCTGACTAAAAATGCAACCAGCTGTCGTATCTCATTGACAGACAGACTTGGAAACGAATCCTTCCTAATATTAACATATGTAACGATTGTTTATACCATGAAACGTATAATATATTTACAGTCTTTAATTCATTTCGTTTTGCTTTGAATAATTTTTTAAAAATCTTGTCGGATGTTTGTCTTTATATTTCAATACTGACAAAGAGTTATATTATTAACAGAATATAGAATTTCTTATCACACCAAGAAAGGGCTCTTTACATGTATTGAGAAAATAAAATTGATGGTGAATCGACAGTTGTCGATCACAGCCAGAAAGGGGAGGGAAAAAGAGAACAATTTAAGCGAACGTGGGCGGTCAGTTTTCGGTCTGTCTCTTTTTCTTCCATATATTTAATATTTAAAAACTGCATGTTCTCTCATTCTGTATGTTGAAAATGATAAAATTGCTTATTCGTACCACATAGCTCACTGTTTTCTTTTGAAAAATTGTATAGTATAAAGATTAATTAGACAGCAAATAGAAAGGTCATGGACTTTATTTTCAGAGAGGGGGTTCGCAGGTCAAACGTTAAGTAGAGAAAGGTAAAATGTCCGATGTGCTACACGGAAAATATTGGCGTAAATAAGCTTTGTTCTTTTAACAGGCGCAATCTGAAGAGGAGGAATAAAGGAAGGTAAAGGAAGAGGAATTAAAGTTTTAGTAAAAGGAAAAAAAGAGATTGCTTGAGAGACCGCTGGTGGCCAAGTGTTCCTGTCATTAGATAAATATATGTTCACGTTTCTTTCGTCATTAGACGTTTGTGATACTGTGAATCCAGAGCAGAATGAGGAAAGAAATACGATGTTGGGTTTGAGTAGTTATGTCGGGTTTCCGTAGTTGCGTTGATTCTTTATTTTCCCTACTGTGAAATTTATATTCATACAAGTCTATATTTGCTTGTTGTTAGTGTGCTATGTAAATTCATCCGTCAGCTTTTTTTTCGCTGATTGTATGCGTTCCTCGCTGGAGCTCTATTCCAGGAATCGGGTACTCAGTAGGTTTAGTTTGATCAGACACAGATACCGAAATAGATCGGGAGCCAGTCCCCCTTGGGATCCAGCAGGACCATTGCATTAAGGGAGAGGGGATTTAATGCTAAATAATATCCTAGTGCAAATGAATAGAAGAGGACCATTAGAGAAAACGGGGTCGCCAAGTGCGGAACCATGTTTTAGTTTAAGGTGGACTCCAATGAATGAGACTTTGGTGTTATTGTTAACTTCTAGTGTGGCTGCCCAAATTTATACTCTCTCTCTCTCTCTCTCTCTCTCTCTCTCTCTCTCTCTCTCTCAAAAATTAGTGTTCCACGTGGCATAGCGCTGCTCATGTTCCTTAGGTCCTTGGATCCCTCCTGGCCTCCAGCCCACCAGTACACCTTGCTAGAAATAGATACCAGCGTGTTCTGAGATCAAGGACAAATGGGTCTGTTCTTCCTGAAACGCTTGCTGTACGCCCCTACCGGTAAAAGTGACGGTAATGTAAGAAAGGATCTAAACGGCTTTCTTCTGAACCTCGAGACTGTATTTTTCTGATGCTTGAACCATGTTGCCTTCATGTTTCATACTTATCCATTGAGGAGATACACTGGGCCAGGCCTCGACGACGGAAGTCTAGATATCCACGTCACTACCCGTACACTATCGTGTTGACTATTATATATATATATATATATATATAATATATATATATATATATATATATATATATATATATATATATATATATATTTATGTATATTGAGCTACAAATGTCCTTTGATATCGAATTCGCTCTACCTCGGAATTAATATATTTTCATATATGTTTAACCGAAGTGTTTGATGCAGTCTCCAAAACTACTAAGGCCTGAGTGCGACAGGTATTTGAGGTGGGAGGCGGCATAAACTTATATCCTCTTGCAGTGGCGTGGTGGGCTAAGGCTTCACTGTCGTCCTGGATTTGAAGGTGTCGATGGTTCGTGCCCGTCAGCTGGCAAATCTATTATCGCCTAAAATAAATTCCTCTTCTGTTAAACATATATGAAAATATTATTAATTCCGAGGTAGAGCGAGGTAGATATTAAAGGATATTTGTAGCTCGATATATGTATATGAATCACGGTAATGTGATATGGCATATATATATATATATATATATATATATATATATAGTATATATATATATATATATATATATATTGTCATAGTCTGTGCATGCCAGGTTTTAAGTTTTATTTTGAGAAATAAAGATAAATGGCTCTGTTACGAATGTGCTTTTGCAAAACAACTATACTAACTAAAGGGGGCATGCAACTTTCAGCAGAAAAAGAAACAACACTTAATAGAAAGCCACTAAAATTACTTTTCAAAGGACTGAAGGCAAATGTAATTTGTCCATGTACAAATGTAATTTCTATGAGGTTATCTGAAGATTAAAGTTTACAGGAGCATTAACTGGCTCTGTGGCACTCTTGACACCAATCATTATTAATAGCAAAACAAATGTGCCACCTAGTTGAAAGTAAAATCACTAATCCTAAAGGATCACATGGTTGTATGAATATATGAATCGAGAACTTAAACTAGCAACACTGAATAACATTAAATAGTGGAGCACTGTAAGCAGCCATAAGCACCTACAGAAATCTCTGGCAGAACACGTTGAGTGCCACTGTTGAGCTACCGGAGGAGGCACACAATGGGGAAGGCCTACACGAATCTGCAAAGCAGTCAACATTGTAACATAAATACCAGTGATGGTAAACTTACGTAAAATTATAAAATGCAAAGTGAGAGTTACACAAAACACTCAATTTATCTATGGTTCAACATTATGTTAATGCAACGAGATTACTGTTTGCAAAGTAGCGCACACTAATATCACTTCGACACTTATTTTACAACAATTTCACAATTGCATGAACTCACATGGGTCTCTGAAGAACATGGGAATAATAAGGTTGGGAATGTGAGAAACAGTTGGAGCAAGGAATGAGTGCAAGGAACAGTAGGTGAAGGGCCAACAGAGCAATTTCCACTTTCATTTACCTTAGTCTGTGGACGAGACGAGGATAGTGAGAACCAGGGCTTCAGAGGAAGGACTGGTCACTTGAGGGTCCTCACCAAGGAATCAAAAGGAAGGCACTCCTCATCAGGCGGCACCCTCAGGAACTTCAGGAATGATAGCTTTGGTAGGGCTGTTGGGTCAGATGTCTAGGTAGAGTCCAGTCTGCGGACAGTGTAGTCATGGGGGAAGCTAGCTCGGCTCAGTATCAAGACACAAGTAGGCTATATCGGCAGGCCGAGTTGTTAGATGTGATACTGCTAGGCGAACGGGATGAGACCGCAGTAACTGGCTAGGGCATAATGCAATTTGGTAGGCCTTGCCAGGCCATATTTATACCCACTTATGGAGATTCTGGAAACATCTTGTCCAAACTGGATTCATCTTCTAGGGTCCTTTCATCTCTGCCGCTGATCCTCTCAGGTACCTGCAAAAGGTCACCGGACGCCAGCAGAGGAGGTGTAAAAGAAAAGGTACAATGGGTGCTAGCTTGGGTGGAGAAGTTTGGGTCAGTAGGGGAGAATGCAGGTATGAGGAGGTGGAGTCGTGAATGTGGAAGGCTCCAACAACAATGGTTAGGGAAAGGGTCAGGTAAACCGGTTAAGGGCCAGGTCAGCTGGACCTCACGGGGGAAGGTGTGAATTCTAGCTAGAGAAGGGGCTACTATCTGTTAATGGTTTCTGTCAAAGTAGGTCCTGGACCGAAATACAATGTGCAAATGGGGCGACAGTCCTTTAAGTGCCGTTGGCCCTTATTGGGTCGGAATATGGCCGGTAGCTGGGTATGACAAGATGACAAGCGATGAATCAAGTTTGACACGTCGTTAAAATATTAGGAATGTTTTCTATCCAGGAGCCGTGTTTGGAAACAAAAGGAAAACGGAGTAAGTCAAAATATTCCCACGGCATTCCAAAACATCAAACAACAAGGGTTGGCATGACTGTATCCCTGACACGAAGCAGGTGAATCTATTGCTTTCGGTTTCCCTCCTATTTGAATTCTTCCTAATTCTCAAAATTCCCGTACGTTACTTTCCCAAAATTTCCCTCAGTTATTCTTCTGAGCTTAAAGTTTGGGCGGAGAAAATAAAATAAAAGAGTTAAAAGGACCCTCGTAGAAATATATATATATATATATATATATATATATATATATATATATATTATATATATATATATATATATATATATATATATATATATATATATCCAATGTAGCACAAAGGAACACGTACTTGAGAATATCCTTAAATCCACGGTAGAAAGGTAAGGGAAACAGGGACTTGGAACGAGTACTTTCGTAGTATACTCTACAATTTTCAAGTTCACGCTGTGAACTTGAAAATGTAGAATATATATTACGAAATTACTTGTTCCAAGATCTCAAATACGCGTGGAGCCAGCAACCTCATTCTATAAAAAACTTTCTGAAAACTAGTTGAATAGATAGCACCTTCTGGCATTTGTTGACTAGTATACATACATACGTACATACATATACTCATTCATTCATTCATTCATTCATACATACATACATATGTGTGTGTGTTTGAGGTTAACATAGAACAACATTGTGTATATCTGAAACTCTATTCACTTAAGAAATCTAATGTGAATTCTTTAAAACTCAAGCATGTCTTATCCTTAGCAATACCAATTTTTTGAACTTCGATGACTTTTAATAACTTCTTTTGATTATTTGTTATTGTTTGTGAAGAATAACTTTTACGAATGAGAAAAATGATAATCACATAAAAATGATAATCACATTTTGTTGGCAGGGTGAAGGAACGAGGCTGGAATTAAAAGCACAGAAAAGGGAAATGGAATTTTGATGGGATTGTGATTAATAGAGAAGTCGAAAATGTTTTACATGTAGGCTTTGCGCACTTATGGAACGTTTTGTCATTCGTATAACATGATATATAGACTTTTTATTTTAATGCAGCAGATATGATTCATTTTTTACTTTGCAGTCCATTTTACATGCATATGGCTAATATTTTGCGCGCGCGCGCGCACGCACACACACACACACACACACACACACACACACACATATATATATATATATATATATATATATATATAGTATATACACAAACATACATACAGACACATACACACACATATATGAGACATATTTATGGGCATGTATGTATGTATATTCACCTGAAAACGTACGGTGTTGCTCTGATTATTAATCTCTAGGTAAATCCTTGAACACCTACTGTGACATTTTATATTTCCTTTTGCAAAGTATAGTTTTTTATTTATTGACTTAATGTCTCTGCGATATTTTTCAAAGGGGCCTACACGCTTGTCCTTCAGTAATATCCATATACGTTGCATTTATTTTGCTGATTTTTACTCATCTTTTCATATGTACGTAAGGTTATTTTTCTCGTTAGAGACAATACATTTGTCAGTATTCGATATTTTTATTCATTATTTGGTGGACTTTTACGGATATTCCGTACCGTCCTTTTATATTCCAATGCATGCAATACATAATTCCAACAAGTTTTCAAAGGATAAAGAATGAGGTTTCATTTTTCCTGAAAGATATTTTGTGTGTGCGGATCGATAGGAGGGAAGGAGTGGGGGGAGGGGGGATGGGTGGGGGAGGGAAGGGTGAGAGGGAGGTGGTGGGCGGGAAGGTTAGACGTTGCGTGGAATCCATCCCTCATCCGAAGTCTTCATTATGAATGAGATGTGGCTCTAAACTCTTAAGTAATTAGTTCCCCGGAAGTTATTAGACGCGTGGTGTGGTGTAGGGAAAAATGGATAGGCTCTCCTAATGTCTTCTTTCATAACTCAATACATCTTTCACCTCATAATGGAGAGAGAGAGAGAGAGAGAGAGAGAGAGAGAGAGAGAGAGAGAGAGAGAGAGGTGGTGTCTGAGGAATGAAGAGTTGAAGGTGTAGTGGAAAAAAAAAAAAAAAAAAAAAAGTGTCCAGTCCCTACCAACCCCTACCTGTACTAAATAAAAAGGAAAAAAATAAAATAAAAATGAGAAAGAGGAAGGAACCGAGTGAAAAATGTTGAAATACTGAGAGAGTGGGGGTGAAAGAGAGAGAAGTTAGCTTGGGAGAAGTTTTGTTTAGTGGGTTTTCGTCTGATCTAACTTTGTAGAAGGAGTTTTTTAGAAGTTTTCGAAGGGCGCGTTTTATTGTTTCCTTTATCTGTCGTTTGTTCGCGATTCGTCTTGTGAGGTGTTCGTTGATTTTGGCTCTTACTTTACACTGGCTTATTGCTCTCTCTCTCTCTCTCTCTCTCTCTCTCTCTCTCTCTCTCTCTCTCTCTCTCTCGTAACGTTGGATTCAAGTCGTTCATAATCCTGCGTGTATATTGATGACCGACAAAGACCTGTTCGTTATGAATGGTTATGATCGAGAGCCTCAAAGCCTAGTCTTTGTAAAAGCTCCTGACACATCACGCCTTTTCATTAGGGTTTCACTAAAGCAGATGTTTATACCCGAACAAAGGAAAGATTTACCGTGGAGTTTTATTTGATCATCGAAGACGTTCCTTTAGAGAGGACGGTATGAAATACTGGTCTTCCTTCCACTTGCTCTGAACTTCTTCAGTAAGTCGTGTGATTAGAATATGGCGAAGAAGCAGCTTAACTTATAAGGTGTATGAAATGGGCCTCCCATACCTTGAGAGGACGGTAGATATTTTGAGCCACTTTGTTCAGGGCTGATGCCCTACTTCGGTTTCATAGGCTAAAATGATGCGAATCCTTTTTTACTTGCTAATCAGTTGATGTTTTGAAAGAAGGATGCTGATAATTTTGTTCATATCTGTTCCTATTTTTTGCCATTATTTAATTTGTTAACCCTTAAGTTTTTATTTTACCTATTAACTATTAAATGAAGATTTTTTGCGGCTTTTGCTATTAAGTTTTTGTTTCGTTTCAGTTATTTCGGTTTTGAATTGCCTTTTAGGACCGCGGTGCCAGGTCTTTGACCTAATTCGGGCGTCCATTTATTTCCTATTTACGGAATTCAAGACTTGGAAAGGGTAGCAAATGATCGCTCCCACCACTTGGCTTTTACGATAACATGATAGGTAGCGATTAAGACGTTCTATTGCATTATGAAGTCTGTTGGTAAAACTTCCGTTAACTTTGTCTGGTGTATTTTTTGTGGATTGTTCTTTTTCCATCCGTGATTTTGTTCAAAACAGTTCAAAATATGCGTCTCTCTCTCTCTCTCTCTCTCTCTCTCTCCTTCTCTCTCCTCTCTCTCTCTCTCTCTTCTCTCTCTCTCTCTCTATATATATATATATATATATATATATATATATATATATATATATATATATATATATATATATATGATATGTGTGTGTGCTGGCTTAATACAAATTTCTTTCATAAACATTGGGCATTTGTTGACCTAAGATGTGAGTTGTATACCTGGTTGTTGTACTAAAATGTTTTTGGATGCATCTAGGTTGGAGAAAGATACGAGACTAGCAAACTTTGCAAATTCTTTGCATTTTGTAAATGGATGAGGTTGTAAGAACCCGTGTTGCAAAACCTTATAATTTCCACACATACACACAATCCTCTATTTGCAAATGCAAGCTAAAGACCCGAAGGAAGAACCCTCGTCCCTGGTTTCTGAAGGTTACCGCTGAGACTCTGAATGAAAAGAATCGATAATTTTGTAATTATCAGACATTAAAAGCATGGTAAGTTTAGGTCTTCAGACACACATCGCCTATGTATTGAACTTTTATTGCAGATCCTTGTCGCGCAACTCTTCTATAGTTTTTATCTGACGAGAATGGTTTCAGAGATACGCTTCTCTCAAATATGCTTTCCGGGTTTCGTTTACTTAACCCCCCCCCCTCTCTCTCTCTCTCTCTCTCTCTCTCTCTCTCTCTCTCTCTCTCTCTCTCTCTACTGACGTAACAGCAATGGAATTGAATTAACTTGAAGACTCGACTAATTTTTTATTTGTCTTCCCGGCTGTCCTATTTTTTTATGTTTAATGCTGAAAATGTTGATATGGTTGGTGTCACTGAGGAACGTTAAAAAACTCCGATGATTTTTAAAACAGTCGAACACCAAGTGATGAAAAATGACAGAGAAAAGGCGTATATTTGGCTTTTTGAATTATAAGTGTTTGAAACCCCCTGAATAAATAATCTAGTTCTAATAGCATGCGTCGCAGCCCTTTGTGAGTGGTGGAAGTCTCTTGGTAAACTTAGTTCTTGTCAAGGCTTTAAATCTTGAGTGGGCGGATCATTCATTCTAGTATTAAGTAAAGTGTTCATGAATGAATTTATGAAGAAATTCTAGTGGCGTCACATTTCGTATCTTTGACGTCATCTTCGAGGAAGTTGACGCCAGTGATCTGTGTTGAAAATTGAAGGGAGATAATTATGTTATATTTTTAGTAACATTTATTGTGTTTATTTCTTTTACTTCCTTCTTCTACTTGTGCTTGCATATCTGTCCCTATATTATATTATATAATAAAGGAAAAGCGCTTGGAATTTTGCCTATAATTTTCCTGTGGTATTCGCTTATTTAATGAAGTCACGCGCATCTACTGATTTTTTAAACATACACACACACACACATATATATATACACACATACATTCATGCATACCTACATACATACATACATACATACATACATACATACATACATACACACACACACACACACATATATATATATATACAGGGTTTTTCGAAATTAGAGCACCCCCACTACATCATAAACTAAAATTGGCATGGACGAAAACAAAAGTAATTCAGAATAGGTATTTATTTAAGTTTCTCTCTGAGTATGTAATATTTTGTGCGGTCTCCATCTGCCTCTACCACAGCCTGCATTCTTAAGAGGTAAGATTTCAGCAAATCGCATAAAAGCTGAGACTCAAACTCCATTTCCCAGAGCACTTCGGTCACCTCTCTTCGCAGGTCGTCGAGGCTTGGTATAGCATCATAGTTCACTGTGCGCGCTTCAACACGATCCTTTAAGATATTACCAATGTTTTCACACACATTAAGGTCAGGGAAGCTACCTGGAAATTCACTTGACGAGAAGAAATTGATACCACTGTTTCGAAGCAGCTCCTGTGTCTGAAGAGCCTTGAAACATGGTGCCTTATCATGCAAAAATGTGACTTCTTCAACAGATAACACATTTTCAGGATCTTTGAGGAAAGGAAATACTCCGCAAGTAAGCACAGTTTCTCTGAAGTATTCGCCATTCCATGCTTGTCCTTTTTCTTTGATGATCCACATTAACCATTTGGCTGTGAAACAGAGAAAATTGCCCAAACATTCAGGAAATTTCATAACCTGGCGATAGCGCACGTCATCGCTGATATCATCCAACCTTGCAGCCCAAATTATGTCATTTTTATGATTTGGCCTCCTGACTGTGTAAATGAAGAATTCATCGGATGCAGCAACATGGAGAAAGTCAGCTTCATCCCAATATTTAAGAAATGAACCACAATAGCATACACAGTCTTCTCTCTGTTGCTGAGTGATGTTGGGCTTGCTGATAACAGGAAATGGCTTGATACCAGATTTTTTTAACTCTCGATAGCACTATAACTTCTCTTCTTTCCCCTTTTTGGTTCTAGTTCAAGCACCAATTTATGTAAAGACTTTCTTGGTCTACCCACTGCCTCAGCTATGATGTCTTTTGACTCCTGCGAAAGGACTTCAGGCCTTCGAAGATTCTCACTCTTTTCGCAATGAGTGTCATATCGATTTTTGTTCCAGTTTCTTTTAACAAAGGGTTCATCTCTTTTAATGTATTTAGCTATCCAGGAACGTGAAATGAAGGATGCACCAGCATCCCTGGCCTCTCTGAAGGCTATAGCCTGGATTTAGTCGATCCATCTGATTTCCTCCAAGTCGTTAGCCGTGGCTGTATCTAACTCCATCGCTCAGTCTGAAAATACAAGAAATGTAAAATAAAAATAGCTGAATAGAAACTTAAGATAATCTACATGGAGATAGGTTATAGCAGAAAACTTCGTAACTTTCCATTAGTTCTGTGGAGGGGGTGCTCTAATTTCGTAACATTATAATATATATATATATATATATATATATATATATATATATATATATATATATATATATATATATATATATGTATGTATGCATGTATGTATGATATATATGTGTGTGTGTGTGTGTGTGTGTGTCGCTTTAAACGCTCAACTTAAAGTAAGTGGTCATTGATATTTCTTACTCAGCGTGAAATAAACCTATACACGCTGAGTGCATGCATATGTACATCCATACCCAAAGAGCAATAAGCACATGAGAGAGAGAGAGAGAGAGAGGAAGGAGAGAGCGAGAGAGAGAGAGAGAGAGCAAACTATTATGAGCCTATTATAGTAAAGTGATGTGAAGACGGCTTGATGAATGGTGTATACGCCTGGGCCTTTTCAAGCACCTTTATCGACCTAGTATTGATCTTTTAACTTCAAGACCCCTCCCCTCCCAGCTAGCCATGGCACCCCCCCCCCCTCCACTCCTTTTCTTTCCTTCCCTTCGAGGAAATCGCTACTTCGATAGGACTTGCACAAATGGTGCGCGTTTTCCATAAGTTGTCCATACTTGAGGGTATAATAGTACACATACACACTATATGTATGTATATATATATATATTTATATATATATGTTTGTGTGTATATAAATGTATATAAATATGTATGTGTATATATATATATGTTCTTAGTATAGTAACTTTCATATGTATTTATGTATGTACACAACTTAGCGTAGATGAATGATCTTGATACCTTTATGAATTGATTTATGGTAACTTATTTATTATTTTCACTGGGTGGTTCTTGAGGATATTCTTGTATAAGTGAATACATGTGCATAGGTATATCTTCGCAATGCTTTTATTTGAGGTGCGAGGTCTTCGTTGGCTTTATATATATATATTTTTTTTTGCGTAGTATATTTTTAGACCAAATTCATAACAATTATTGTTTTTTCTCGCGTTTTCCTTTATCTCTCTCTCTCTCTCTCTCTCTCTCTCCTCTCTCTCTCTCTCTCTCTCTCTCTCTCTGCAGAGAAATATCCCTCTATTCGTCTGTGTCTTCGTTCAGTTTTTTTTCTTTTGAAGAAATGGGGGCCTTTTGTGGGATGTGGTACAGGAGGCTATTTTTAGAAAGGTCGGGAACCCAACTTTCTTCTGCTCGTTTTTTTTAAGTGTTTTTGTGGCTGTTTTTACTGTTTTACTTCATCTCCTTTATGTTTTCTTTCCTCAAACATGGCCTTTGCATTTTATTATTTTTCGAAATCTGTTTCTGGTATATTGAGGTATCTACTATGTATATCCTTATAAGTTTAGAGTTTTTTTTTTCTTTAGCTGGCAAGTAACACAGGTAGTCCAAGAGAAATTTCAGCCCTCAGAATATAATATATATTTTTTTGTAGATAATTCATTACACGTTTCATTCATGTATTTAGGGAGTTAGTTAGTCAATAAGAGAATCTGCCGCACGTGCTCTTTTCGAGGTTTCCTGTTCTTGGCATCGTTTTATTTATTATTCGCCGTTATTATTGATGATGTTGCCGTCGACATATTTCGTCTCTTGTATTTGCTCTGGCAATTCTCGTGTTATAATTTCTTGCGGTTCTGTTGTCTTTAGTCAGCGTTACACACACACACACATACATATGTATATATACGTCACAAAATCCACCAAAGCCTCAGTGGCATGGTCGGTATGGTGTTGGCGCGCGTTCGGTTTCGATTCTCAGGCATTCCATTGAGGAGAGAGATTTTTATTTCTGGTGATAGAAGTTCACTCTCGACGTGGTTCGGAAGTCACATAAAGTCGTTGGTCCCGTTGCTGAATAACCACTGGTTCCATGCAACCTAAAAACACCATACAAACAAACAAACAAATTCCACATTATATATATATATATATATATATATATATATATATATATATATATATACACACACACATATATATATATATATATATATATATATATATCGTATCTTCTCACAAAAGCCACGTGAGAAAATGAGTGAAAACCGGCCCTTTGGACTAGCACTTGTTCAAAATCCCGGTTTTCACTCACCTTCTCACGTGGATTTTGCGATATTCTCAAGCACGTTCTCTCGTGCTACATTAGATATATAGTGTATATGTAAGTATGTTTCATTCTTTCACTGTGGACTGCTACCGCGATGGTAGTTAGCGATCTCACCAATTCATTAGTGCCCGAGAAAGGGACAATAATTTCAATATCATTTGCCCTGCAGTAGAGGAACGCCTAGTGAAGGGTTGTGGAACCCCTGGGGGGGATTAAATGCCCCCTAAATGTTACGTTTTCATTTCTATACAGCAAATGGAAAATAATGGTATCGTAGCTATCCTGATTTAAAACCTGAAAGGGAATAAGAAAGCTTCTGTGTTTGGATGTTGTGCGGAATTTAAGCAATTTATTATAGCTGATTTGTCTAGGCAAAGAAACCGATGCGCGTTGCGTAGTTGTGAGGTCCAGAGCTACGGTTGGTAAGACGGAAGGAAATCCTCAGTGACCAGTAAGAGGTAATCAATATGTGGAATTTTTTTTTTTAAA
>NC_087221.1:12483956-12503956 GCF_015104395.2 Macrobrachium nipponense | reverse complement strand
TAAGATTGTTTCTTTTTAATCACCCGTTGAGCTGTTTTGTAACTGCTGTACTGATTTTAACCGAACTTTGAATACTTGCGTTCGCTGGACGAGTGGTTTTCGCGCTCGGCTGCCAATCCGGTGGTCCGAAGTTCGATTCTCGGTTCTGCCAACGTGGAATCGGAGGAATTTAATTCTGGTGATAGATATTCATTTCTCGATATAGTGTGGTTCGGATCCCACAATAAGCTGTAGGTCCCGTTCCTAGGTGACCAATTGGTTCCTAGCCACGTAATAAACATCTAATCCTTCGGGCCATCCCTAGGAGAGCTTTACTTAACTTTTAAGTGTCAAGTATGCGCAAAGTAAGAATAGGCGTTAAAACAGAAGGGTTGAAGTAGCGAAAGTTTAAGAGCAAACGCCTGATTTCAAGTCAGACAAGAACTGGCACAGTACTGTACTACAGATCCACGACATGGGACCTGCCGGAATGATCGCCTTATGTAGACACCCCAGATGTGTCCTTGTTGTCGTATTTCTCCCTTCCTTTGTCGAATTTGGCCTCCAGGGAATTTTCCTTATCTACTCAGGAGATTAAGACTTCAAAGGAGCGTTCTCATAGTGCGCTTCTTTTATTGAGCCCTTCTAATAATCATTTCTTGTTAACATCACTCCCAAAGGGATGGTAGGTGTTCCGATTAAAGAATTTACCTCACACATGCAGTCTCGCGTACGTGCTTGTTCTTATATCCCTTTAGTTAAGGACATGCAAATGTAAATAGATACACAAAAAAAGCAAGGTGATAATTTTTTATATTTAACTCCAGTAGCTTCTGAGATATCTTTGTGCGATTTTACATGAACTCGCACAGATCAATGCTCTGTTAGATAAGGTTTTGACAAATTTCCCCGGGGGGGCTTTGAAAACTCCTACTCTGATTAATTACATGGAACGTAATACTTATAAACCTCCAACAAACCTTTGAAGTTGCCGTTATTGTTTACCGAAAATTACTTCAGGACTTCAGACTTTTTTCCCCCTTACAGTTCTTCCGTCGTAGACCTGGTCACTACTAAAAATTTGGAAATTTAGACAGGGTGTAACTACTTTCACGGCTGGAGTAAACGAAAATATTGCAAGATATTATATCGAGTGGCTGAAAAACTAATGGAGATGAATAGGTTATTTACAGATAAAAAGAAATGGGTCTTATAGTATATAATAGAACCCTCAGGAAGATGGAAAAAATCCTGTGGAAACGACGCAGATGAAGAATTCGACCAATTGGAATTGGCTGAAAGTGCACAAAGCAGAAGACAAATGGAAAGAACGCATTAGACCTATATTCCCTAAAAGGAAAAAGTAGCATAAGAACATTAATGATGCCAATGGTGAAGGTTCACCCTTAGCTCTTAATACTCTTGCTAGTGTGTGTGTGTGTGTTTGTGTATAATAGCTTGACCTGAAAATAGTAAGGGTGAATCAAGCGTATGGAGACCATCAACCTCCACCAATGCTGAGAAATCCATCCCCCAAAGAGGTCCTCTTTCCAAAACATACATTCCCATCTCCCCCAAGGTCACCACAAACACAAAACCTCATAAGCAAAGATGTTATTTACCAGAAAATGTTAACTGTTGGGATACAAACAAAATCTTACTGGTTATAAAGGGGCGTAACCTCCAATTAGACAATATTTGCATATGTAATAGTGCATAATCAAATTTTATAACAAAAACCTACGTTAAAGGTGCGTATGTTCCGGTTCCATAACAATTTAGTCTTCGAAAAGTTTTCTCTCCCTTATTTTTGAAAGTGTATAATTTCTTACGAGTCACAGGACCCTTGTTTGGTACTGTTATCATAAATATTCCGGCATAACCAAACACGCCACTTTGCTGAGGTAATGAAATATATGGCCTTGGTATTTTATGAAGGAGGGTTTCCTGGTGACTGAGAGATTGAGATCTTTGTGAGGCTTATCAGAGCTGACGCTATAATTCGTTTGGTTGTTTATTTATTCAAGAAAAATGACCGTGGCTTCCTGGAGTAAATGAGAATGGAGAGTCTTTCGGAAATATTTCTACAGCGGATGATTGATAAGATACATGGAATATTCATAAGTATGGCAAGGAAAGCGGGAATAGTGAATAAAAGTATTTCTTAGATTATTTGTTAGAACTTGATATCTGGAAGAGCAGGCAGTGGATGGATGAAATGACGAGAGGAGGTTTAGCTCGAGTTATGTCTGATCATTATATAGCTGTAGAAAAGATTAAGATGGGTGTAAACTGGACAGTAAGCGATGACAATTTGGCCAAAATGTAATAAAGACAAGGATTTTGTTGATAAGGAGGTGAGGAGAGTATATGAGGAGAAGTGGGTGAAATATGAAATAAAGTAAAATAAATGGAGGTGGAAAGGATAGATGAGGAATATGACAATTCCATAGATTTGCCACTGTGACGACAGGGAAGGTTCTTTGGGCATAAAAGGGCAAATAAAAGCAGGAGTGTGATGGTGAAAAGAGAAGTTTATTGTAAACAAAAAGATTATTTGAGGTGTAACTGCTTGGTAGATGAGATCAAGTACAGATATACAGGAGACTGAAAGGGACAGTAAAGGATAACTGGCAAAGAGAGAGAGAAAAAATCAAATAAAAATAGAGGGAGAAGGGAGCAAGAATTTTAGGGAAAATAAATTGTTTTGTAGATAGAAAGGTTAAGGAACAAATGTATCTCAGAATAAAAGATGCAAATGGAAAGATGTCTGAGGTGAATCCAGTTCCGGTTCGATGGAATATATACGTATTTTGAAGATTTGATGAATAGGGAGTACAAAAATAGGGACAAAGGTGAATGACAAAGATTCTTGTGTGAGTATATAAGGATGGCAATTAAGATGTTACAAATTAAAAAGACCGTCGGTTGAGGGGATTACAAATGAGATTTAGCAGTCAGTCTAGTGGTGACAGTGTGATGAAGTGACCAGTCAGTTTGTAAAGTATGTCTAGCAGATGGTTACGATTGGTCCATTGTATAAAGATTAAGGTGATGGAGGTGACTACGATAATCATAGAGTTATAACATTACTCATAATATATCAAGGGAGGTGTGTTAAGACTGAAATAATAGAACTAAAGTGGATTGAAAGGGGGGAACAATATAAGTGTAGAAAACAATGTAAGTGTAAACAAGGAAATAGTTCTGCGAGATATTTGACAGGAAAGTGAAAAAGATGACAGGAATATAAGAGAGGCAGCGTTGATGCAATTGAAGCTTTGTAGGAGAGAAGATAAGTAGTGTCGTGCAAATGAAGCACAAGTTAGAATATGTTTGACAGGAAACTGACCGATTTTGTTTGATGTGGGCCTGAGGAGGGAGTCGATCTGCGACAAGGGAGTTAGGTCCCAGAGATTTTACAATACCTCATGGATGGAGTGATGTGAGAAGTCAGAAAAAAGATTGTAGATGTCAGTGCAGAGTTTTTCCATTAGAAAATGAGCTGTGAATAAATTATAGAAATGGTGATGTTAGCAAATCATACACTACTCTTTGGGGATTGTGAATTATGGAATCATTAATGTTTGCAGATGATACACTACTGAAGTGAAACTGCAGAAGCTAGGCGATATGTCTGAAAGTGTAAAGGAGTAAAGAAATATAACAATAAAAGTGAGTAATAGTGAGGTAATATTGGGAAATTTAGATCGGTATGATGGAGTAATTAATGGAAATGGTGGAAGAATGGGTTTGTAGGATTCGTGTTAGTTTATGGGTTTGAATATATGGGTTTAAATGATAAGGGAAGAGGTGACTCATGGGATAGGCGAGGCGAGGAAGCTAGTTGGGTATTTGTAAAAATATTGAGATGAATCTTGGAATGATGAGAGAAGCTAAGGACGGAATGTATGAAGGGATTATTTAGCCTACTCTTCCTTATGGAAGTGGAGTGTTTATGTATAATGCAAAAGAAAGGAAGTAGGCTGAAGCAGTTGGAATTTATTGTTTTAGTTATAGATGTGATGTTAGAAGATCTAAAATGGTGAGAAATGTACAAGGAGTTACAAGGATTGGGATGTCTCAAAGACTTATTAATCCATCCGACGAGACATTGTGTGCTCACTTATCTCTTGGAGCAGGTTTTACTGTTCATTCACAGTGTCCTTATGATTTTGTCTAGCTTTCTTTTAAAGTCCTCCACACTGATGAGGTTTACAACTTGCGGTGGCAGTTTATTCCATGTGTCACATATCTTGTAGGTAAAGAGGTTCCCACAATCGGATGTGTTGTATCTCTTCAGTTCTAGTTTCCATCCATTATTTCTTGTCTTGTTTTCATTTAACGTAAATAGGTTACTGTCTACGCTTGTTATGCCTTTCGGTATTTTGAATGTCTCTACTACTTTTCCTCTCAATCGTCGTGTTTCTAAGCCATACATGTTCAGGCTCTCTAGTTGTCTTTGGTATCCTGGTTGCCTGATGGATGGAATTAACTTTGTGGCTCTTGCTTGTACCCCTTCTAATCTATTTATGTCCTTTCTTAGTGTTAGTTACCAAAACTGTACTGCATATTCAAGATGAAGTCTTACCTATGATGTGTAGAGCTGCAGCACCGTTTCTTTGTTTCTGTATTTTAACTGCCTCTTTATGTAGCCCACTAGTTTCTGTGCCTTCTTTTCAGCTTTTGTGCACTGTTTTGTGGATTTTAAGTCCTTGGTAATAATGACTCCAAGGTCCTCTTCTTGTACTACACTATGTCATTCCCAAGCAGCATGTAGTTGGCATGAGGGTTGTTTGTTCCTATTTGTAACACTTTACACTTATCCAAGTTAAAAGGCTTAGGGATATAGAAGTGATGCTAGAATGTTTAGTACAGTGAAAGGCTGAATTACAGTACTTTTAGGCAGTTGAATCTTGGAGAAAGAGTGGAGGGTAATAGGTTTGTGAAAACAGTATACCATTCAAAAGTGTAGGAAGGGAAGGAGATGAATACCTAGAAGGGACTGAATAAATGGTAGTCTCCGGAAAGTATTAGAATAGATGCAACATAGAAATAAATGGGGCGGGTGAGGCAGTTTGTGTTGGGGATTTGGCGTGCTACTGATGAGACATTTGGGTGTATGATTGAAGCAACAGATGTTCAAATATTCTACAATGTGTACATCATACTGATATATATACTATATACACATATGTAATATAATTACATATATTATACATATAATTATATATATATATATTATATATATATTATATATATATATATATATATATATTATACACATACTATGTATACATGTATATGATTATAATCACTTCAGCACGTGATTCATTTATCACACATATCCACACGTGAAAAATAAGAGACGGGATATAGGTCCTGACCGGTTTCGACTTTATTTCCAAGCCATTGACAAAGGACTGACACATAGTATTAGAAGTCACAAATATGTATACTACAGAGGCAGTGACGAACATACACACGACCGTTTGAGACTGCAGATCCACCCACAGGTGGGTGCCAAGGTAGGAGTGGCTTTCTAAACTCATTTGGCTAAAATTCACAATATACTCTCAAGGGACACTACCGATAAACGTACCCACCCCACCGTATGTGACAACAAATCTACATCTGACAGGTGTGAGGGAGGCGGGGTTGGAAATCTCATTAGCAGTGCTCTCCCCCAACATCGTGCGGCGATAAGGCCTCTGTGAAACTCTGCCTCTCATATTTGTCTTCGTAGTTTGTCTTCAACAAATTTCACTCCTCTCCAGCATGGCAGCCTCCCTCCTTACAGTTCTCCTCCAGATAGGTCTGGGTCTTACAACTTTTCTCGTGTCCAGAGAAGCCCAGCTGACAATATCACCTGCTCTCTTCACCTGAATGAAGCGAAGGCTTGTCCAAACCATCTCCATCCCCCCGTTATCGCTATCTACTCTACATATGGATCTTCCATAATTTTAGTATTACAGTAACTAAAATAGTTCGCAATGAAGAGGTAGTACATAAGTTAAAGCTGAGAGTTGATTATTTTTTAAGGGAGTTAAATTGCATTGACGAATACATTATCTAGATCACGACATACAGGAGTAGCGAACGTAAATTTGAAAAAGTTTGGAATACATGTGGTGTATGAAAGAATCCTAAACTGAGAATTATAGATACGGCAGATAATATGAAAGTTTGTCGTAGATGAGATGGTTAGAGTGTTCTGGCTTAGTTAGGATGTGTTAAGAGATTGGAATAATATAGCCTCTGAAAATCCTGGTGGGGAAAATAAAAAAAAGAGGCTGTGATGTAAAGAAAGGTCGTAATAAATGGATTAGTATGCGTGAAAGGGGGAACCATGTTGCTGAGAGTTATGGTTGCCAAAAATTATCTTGATCCTTTGTTTATTATGGAACTGAACTTGAACGATTCAAGTCTCAGTCACTTGTGTCATATCTGAAACTTTACCCATTATGAACGCAACATACTTATATGTTAATTTTATGAATAGGATTAAAAATATAAAGTTTTGGTTATTTTTTTTATTTCGTCTTCCCAAAAGAGACGGAAAAAAAGAATGCTCTCTCTCTCTCTCTCTCTCTCTCTCTCTCTCTCTCTCTCTCTCTCTCTCTCTCTCTCTCTGTAGTAGCACTTGAGAAGAAATTTCGCAGTCACTTACCATTATGTGCCAGATAACTCGGGCAACGTAAGCGTCTGGAAAGAACACCTGAATTACTCTTGCGTGTCATTCGTACTTTGTATAACCTCCCTCCTTCGCTTTGTCCTCAGGTGAAATATGCGTTGGCTAATGAAGGCAACTTTCCCGCGGTAATATTCGGTTTGGTATTACGTATGTACTTATATTTCTTTACATAGAAAGTTTCGTGTTTGTGTGTGTGCGTGTGTGCGTGTGTGTGTGTGTGTGTGGAGAGAGAGAGAGAGAGAGAGAGAGAGAGAGAGAGAGAGAGAGAGTTGGAATTCAAGAAAAGGTATTTGGGCACTTTATTTATTTATTCTTTTTTTTTTTACGAGTGACGTGTGGTTGATGAATGCATGGTTTAGATTCCGATATAAAACATATTTTTGCCAGTTTTCCTCTTCTCTCTCTCTCTCTCCTCCTGTCTCTCTCTCTCTCTCTCTCTCTCTCTCTTATCTCTCCTCTCTCTCTCTCTCTCTCCCTCCTCTCTCTCGTCTTCTTTCTTCTCTCCAAAACTGGAAATTTTTTTTTATTAAAAGGTTAGCTTACTCCCTGGTAGTTTTGGTCCATGGGTATTCAGTCTGCTACAAAATGGTTCCAATAAATATCGAATGCACTAAATACCGTAAACCCACATGGAATTGCAACTGTTTTAAACCTTATTTATTGCTTTCTTATTTCATGGGGCTATTGATTGCATATTGCATGCAGAATAGTTTACTGTCAAGGAACCCAGGTAATGCATAGAAATAAGTTTAATGAAATTATAAGAAATTCCGGGTCCTGGTAGCTGGATTTAGTGTTTATATATTTATTTACTTTTTTTAATCTAGAGGGATAGTAGTGTTGATTAGCCTATATGCATTCCTAATATAAATTTATTAGACTTCCAAAACACATACACACAGATATATCTATATATATATATATATATATATATATATATATATATATATATATATATTATATATATATAAATATATAATATATATTTCCACTTTGCTTTTCCCATCAGTCAGGGCCTGACAAGGAACGGAGAGATCTTTCTCCATCTTAAAGACCTTACGTCCTTCCTTTGTTTCAGTCTTACTAAGGGCCTTAAGATTTGTCCTGGCATATGTACCGAGATAAGGCTGCTAGAGACACGCCTTTCTCCGTCCCGTCTACTACCAAGTACAGTTGACTGACTGCCAGGTACCGGCTTTGCTGTTTAGGGTAACTAGAGAATGCCCTGGTATTAATGGAGTGCACCCAAATCGCTCGCTCCTCCTGACACATTTCCCCTTCCATACTCTTCTTCCTCCTCTTCCCCACCATCTCTCTCTCTCTCTCTCTGGATGTCCATGTTATATTATGAGGCTATGAGTTGTGAGTGATGGCTGTGATAAAGTGTGCGAGTGGCCGCGGATGAGCGCAACCATCTATCTCCATAAAGGGGCTGACTGGCTGCGGAGTATGTCCATGAAGCCCCAAAGTCCACGCTTCTGAAGAGCTTGTAAACATCCAATATGCATTGGTAAGGGACATCTCATGGCTACCCTTACATTGCCATCACACCCCACCCCACCAAACCCCACCCAACCCTACCCCACCCCACGGGTATCGAAACCGTCTCGAGAAAGGTCGGGGTAAAAAGAAGAGGGAATATTTTTAGGGTTATTGGCTTGGCGTGTGAGAGGACATTGAGGCCAATGATTTTGGAGTATTTGGCTGTCAGAGCCGTCATTACTATGAGATGGAGTCCTGTAATGGGAATGACCACAACAGGAACCATGCCATTACGGGGAATGTCGACTGCAACGACTTGGGCCCAATTATAGTGGACGTTATAATTGTGATTTGGTCCGTTCAGTTCATTGCAGATGGCGTCGTGTTTATTAGCGAGGTCGCCTGCTGTCCTTGCAGTCATTTTGGAAAAGCGCCTCTTCCTCTCCTGTTTTCATTTCTGGTGTTTTTGAATCGCTGGTCTAAGTGCCTCGTTTTTGGTCAGACTGTTAGTATATTTCATTCTCTCCTCGGCAGTGGCTTCTTCGATAGTCGCAGTTCCGTGTGCATTATGTATAGAAGTATACGAAATCTTTATGAGATTAAAAAATAAGTAAAGTTATCTACGATCCACTTTTACCAATATGAGTAATGTTTAGATTAATGTATGATTTTACGAGATTTTTGGAATTTTGGTGGTGTATGAATAACGTCGTATTTGTGGTCAAGTAAGGGTCATTTAATTTGACATCTGAGTGCTTAGCATTAGATATGATTTTTTTTTATATAAATAGGTGATTATCATGAATTTGTGTTTAAGTATGGTTCAGCTTTCTCAGATTTTAGTTCTTTGGAATTTGAGCGATTGTAATTCCGAATTTTAAGTCAATATTGTCAAAGGATGTCAGGGTGAAACCATTTGTCATGATAAGTTCGATTTTCTTGAATGCCTACAATTATCTTTTTTTGCTTTATGGACAGAGATATTTCAGAAGTTTGCCTATTCTGAACATTTTAATTTTTCTCTATGGCATTCTTTGTTTGTTTCTTTATTTTTTCTGTCTTCCAAACTGGACTTCTATCTGTTCAGTGTTGTTGCTTCTAAAATTAACTGATTAGTGTAGCGCTCATTACTATTTTGACCTTAAAATTATCATATTTTTCTCGTGTCCTGTGTCAGATCATTTATACTAATTCAAGTCGACTGGTTTTTCCTGAACCCCTTACTTAGAATGGTAGTACGTAGTAGTAGTAGTAGTAGTAGTAGTAGTAGTAGTAATAGTAGCAGTAGCAGTAGCAGTAGTAGTAGTAGTAGTAGTAGCAGTAACAGTAGCAGTAGTAGTAGAAGCAGTAGTAACAGTATCAGTTCTAGATAAACTTTACTTGCAGTAATGGCAACTTAAAAACTTTCTCTTAGTTGATGCTTTCCGCCTCTCTCTCTCTCTCTCTCTCTCTCTCTCTCTCTCTCTCTCTCTCTCTCTCTCTCTCTCTCTCTCTTACGTTCTGTGTACTATGTACAGAGGCAATAATGAACATGACGGATGATAGGAAATATCGGCTGGTTCGCCAATAGGAGCTAGATTCACGAATATAAAACATTACCTTTTTTTAAAGTTTCGGCTGATTTAGTCTCAACAGACGCGGAGCACCTGTGCTCCTGAAGGCTCGGCCTGCTTTGAAGTTAATTGGGATTTCTTCGGTAAACACTTTTTTTCCTTGTTTTTATAGCTTTGCAAAATGGCTTTGAATATGAGAAGTATCTGATATTGTGGTATGTGTTTTTACCTGAAATGTATAGGATACAAGTAGGTGGCCTTAAAGACAAAAAAAACCCTGTGGAGAACACTTCCACGGCATTAGCAGCCTTTTATATATATATATATATATATAATACTATTACATTATATATATATTATATATATATGTTATTATATTATAGTATTACTATATATATTTATATTGATTATATATAATTATATAATATATATAATTATATGGATATGTATATAGGTGTGTGTTGTGTATGTTTGTGTGTGTACCAAGAAACCAGATAATATTTTGTTCCTTGAAGATGCTAGTACATGAGCCTTTAATACATAGGAAATAAAGAATCTTCTCCTTTGAAGTAATAAATTTATACACATTGAATTTGCGTTTTTTTCGTTATGTTTATTTATATATATATATATATATATATATATATATATATATATATATATATATATATATATATATATATATATATATATATATATATATATATATATATATTATATTATGATAGGTATGTTTTGGTGAGGCATTCTTATGCATATTTCTTTTTATTCTGTGGAAGAAATTATCATATTTTTAATATACGCGGAAACATTCGATTTCATTAGGGCTTATAACTTAATTCTCTCTCTCTCTGGAAGCTAAGGCGGCTAATAATGTACCTTCTAAATTTACAGTTTCATGAACCGTTAGATTAACGGTTAATGTTGGCCTTACACGGATAGACTCCCTTGAAAAAATCTAAGAGTATTTATAAATAAAAAAGTTCCGGTCCTTTGATGTATGGTAGGAGATGAGAAAGAAAATTCTTTCTCTCTCTCTCTCTCTCTCTCTCTCTCTCTCTCTCTCTCTCTTGTTTTAATGCGTTTTTATAGTGAAAGCTATGTAAAGATTTTTTTGTACATTGCCTTGAAGAAATATTACTTAAAACCAAAATTCCCTTGTATAAGTATGTTCCAATTTCTTTCATTATCCTTTCAGTTTCAAGAGGAGAAATGGGAAAATGAGAAATAGAAAGGGGGTAGAAGGAGGACCATTTTTTTTAAAAGTAAAAATGTCTAGGAGTGGAAGGAAAAAGTGGGTAGGAAGAGGAAGAGAGTTTGAGGGAAAATACGATGAAGGCGGAATAGGATAACATCGAGAGACGAGAATAGAAAGGCAAGCGAGAGGGACAAGAGGATGAAAGAGGAGGAAAATTGGGCGGGAGAAGGGAAAAAGAGGAAGAGAACGAGGAAAGGAAAACTCTATTCTCGGGAGGAGAAAGCCACTCGAGACGAAGTTCAACATAGCCGAGGAAGAAACTAGAAAAGAGAATGGAGGGTGACAGGACATAACTGAACCTACAAAGAAGAAGAAGAAACTGAGAAGTGAGGAGGATGGGCATCATAAGGCTTGGTAATAATATCATCATCAGTTTCATCCCCTCCAACGCTGTGTGACGCAAAGGGCCTGTATGAAATTCTATACTTATGTCTTTCTTGCGCTTTATATTCCATTATTCTCCACTCATCTCCAGCCTCCCTTTTCCTAGTTATCATCCAAGTAAATCTGGCTCTTCCAACTCCTGTGTGCAAAGTGAAACAACCTGACACTATCCCTTTTATCATTATCATATGTCCTTATGGAAATCCCATAAATTTCTTAATCATATAATTTCTGATTCTTTCCTGCCATCTGAGTGGTCATATTTTTCTGGGAGCCTTATCAAAATAGTATAAATATATAAACGAGTAGTTTATGTGCAGAAACATAAAAAGAGGATTAGTTCTTAAAAACGAAATCATTTGTGTAATGGGGATCATATGGTTTGTTATCTTATACAACCAAGAAACTACGACGTCTAATGTAAGTCACAATCCTTTACCCCTCTTCCTGGAACAAAAGAGAACTTGGAAGGGATCAAGAAACGGTCCCAAAAAGACTTTCTTTTGCCACCCACTTCTTTATTTCAGTCTTCCAGCGCCTCCTTATTATCTCGGCAAGATTCTAATACTTGACATGAGCTGATACATTTTGAACCTGGGGAATGAAACTACGAAAATAGAAAATTGAAAACAGTGTTTAGGATAAAAAGTTGATAGTACAGCTGAGAATGAAAGGATGAAATGATACGACGAAACTGGATATTTGAAAAGGCGGTTGTCATATTCCAGGTGCGGTTGGAAGGATAGGGCGCAGAATGGTGTTTTGAATTTCATAGATGAGGATGACGAGAAGAGAAATGTGACAGTGATTATGGAAGTGCTAGTGGCCAGTGGAGCGATTAGCAATGAAAGGATGCAGTTTGGAACTTTGGAACCCTGTTGTAAGTACAAGAAATGGGACGCTGAAATTGGTTATTTGGAATCCGAGCTGCAAGAATAGGAAATGGAGTGATGTAGTTTGAGGTTTTGAAATACGATTGAAAAAAGGTGTGTGGGGTTCGAACCTAGAAACATGGAAATGAGATTGAAAAGTATGGAATGAAAACAATCATTTTGAGAACTGGAATCCTGATTGGTAAACTAGGTAACAGAAGGACATATTATGAGATTTATAATTAGGATTAAAATGATCGGAATTAGTAAATTAAAATTTGAAGCTTGGAGTTACATTATGAACGGTGTATTCATTCGCATCCATGTATCATTGCCTGTTTGGGTGGTCACTTATGGTCAGATTAATTAACATAATATTTTAATTGGTGCGTTTGTTAGTCGATTGACTCATTTCGCAGTCAGTGATTTGTATTGTTTTCTAGTAATGACAAATTGAGTTTTCATAGGTGAAACTTGTCAAAATGGTTTTGTCCGCTAAGTATTTAGAAACTGAGTGATATTGGTAAATGAGTTGTAATACTTTATATTTTTCGCTATTAATTCGTTACTCGTGATGATATTACGTACTTACAAAAACAAACACATATACATATACAAGTGATTATAATCATCATGAATTTGGACTATATATATATATATATATGTATGTGTGTCTGTTTGTATGTATGCATGTATATATGTATGTATGGCGTGGAGATGTGCAGACCCCACAGCAGGGTAGTGAATGCTAAACTTCACGCACCCTATCCAACTGTAGATGGGTATTAGCATCTGCTGAGGTCAAGAACGAGAACGTTTCCACTCCATCCATTAAGACTTCCTGATCAAGAGGAAGGTTGTATAATGTTGATGATAACCCTTATTATATATGTATTATCATCATCATCATTATCATCGGTCGTTACTAGTCCACAGACATGTCCTTCCACTCCCTTCTGTTTATGGTCTCTATGCCATTCTATACCTGCAAATTTTCTTAGCTCGTCAATCCATCGTCTTCTCTTCCTTCCCCTGCTTCGTTTGCAATCTCTAGGAACCCATTCTGTTATTCTTTTCGTACATATATTATCTGACATTCTCATTGTATGTCCTACCCACGCCCATTTCTAGTTTTATTGCTTGTTGTTAAAAAATACTCTAGTTTGCTTTCGTATCCATGTGTATATATATATATATATATATATATATATATATATATATATATATATATATATATATATATATATATATATATACATATACATACATACATACATATATGACATGAGCATATATGTTAAGTATCTGAGATATATATATGTGTATATATATATATATAGTATATATATATATATATATATATATATATATATATATATATATATATATATATATATATATATGCTTGTGTATTATGTGAATCTGCTGATTCTGAATAAATGTTATAATAGTGCTGTATGAGGATTGCAAGATCAACATGGATGGCTACGCTGTTTTGATAGTCAACTGCATAGAATTTTAGTGTTTTCTACTTTTTTTGTGGATTTTGTTTTGTGAGCCGTATCCTTAACAATTTTAGTTTTCCATTTCTGATAATTTGTTTTTCCTCCATTTTTTTTCGTTTTCCAGTTTTTAACAATTTTTTTATGCCATTTCGTATATTCATCTAGTTTTCATTTGTTAAAACTCACATTTTTGCTTTTTTACGTTGAGGTTTTAATTCACAATGTTCGGTAATTCAGTCGTGTATTTTTAGTTTTCTGAATAGAAAACTCTTGCTCCGGTTTTGTTTGTCCTTCCGTACTTTTTTCTGTCCGCGCTCGGATCTTCAAAGCTACTGAGGCTAGAGGGCTGCAAATTTTTGTTGATCATCCACCCTCCAGTCACCAAACATACAAAAGTGCAGCCCTGTAGCCACAATATTTTTATTCTTTTTTTATTTAAAAATAAAGTTAGTCATAATCATGCATCTGGCAACAATATAGGCCAGGCCACCACCGGGCCGTGGTTAAAGATTCATGGGTCTCGGCTCATTTTGGCGTCCTTGCTCACTCTAACTGGAAACGGTTGAAATTTCCTGATCGAAGTTTGTTTGTATGTTTGTCTGTGCTTGTCTGTATTTATGTATATATATTCTTCTAGCATAAACTTTTCACATTTAAAGACTTCTCCCAAACCACTGGGTGCACTACAACCAAACTAATTGGGTAAGTCCTCAAGTTTCGCAACTTGGCGACTGATCCCCCTTCCAATAGGAGCCAATTATTAATGAAAATAGGGCGGGGTCGCTAAATATCTTTTCTAGAGTTTCTGGAACAGAAATAAGATTTACTTGAAAACTCTTATATGTTGCGTTAATTAAAGTTCTTTGAACAATGATGCCCGGGACCTGGATGGGACCTGGACAAAACATTACAGAAGATTGCATGTGAGAAAATCTTACTCAAGCTTGTAATGCAAAACAAGGCACTCAGGTGAGCACTGAGACCCACGGGTATTTGCGTTTAAATCCTGAACGTGAACGAGAAGTTCTATTTAGCCTTTTATGTATATTTTGGTTGAGTTGTTTTAGAGGTTGTCCAGGGAATAGACAATGGCCATTAGTCTGACTAACTTTTTATCGTCATATTTCAAAAGAATATAGTAGTTAAACACATGAAGGAACGATTTCAAAGTAAAAGACTTTTTTTTTTCACGCTCTTCCTCCCTCAGCAAGTGCCATTTCTTTTACGAGGACTGCCCAACCTGACGATAAAACTCTCTCTCTCTCTCCTCTCTCTCTCTCTCTCTCTCTCTCTCTCTCTCTCTATGAGCAAGGCCACAGTATAGCGCCAGATCAGCTCAAAAGAAGACCAACAATAACAGCCTCCCTCTCTTTCCCTAATATAAGTCCTGCCGAGGAAACTGGGAGCTAGTTGCCTCAAAGGCAGGCGAAGAATAATTGATAGATTCGGAGCATCACGAAGTTCAGCCCTTTCATTCTACAGAACCCATGAAATATTGTTGCCAGGGGAGAACATCAGGGCCTGCTGGGGAAAGAGGGCCAGGCCAAATTTATAGATTTTTTTTTTTTCTTATTGTGCATTGATTTTGTCGGAGATGGAATTATTCTCTCAGTCAGCAGCATTGTTAGACAACCGAAAAAATACGTACAAACATTTTAGTTTCAGAGAGAGAGAGAGAGAGAGAGAGTCTCAGGACGACGGCGTTTTCATTTCGTTTTATGGACATGTTCAAGAGAGCCAGCTTTCCTGCCGATCCCATAACTAGAATCCTATCACTTGCACTGCGGTGATATTGGAAAGGAACCTGAAGTCATTCTCGATATGGAAACTGTAGGTGGAAGTCCGTATCAACCAGACGCGCACTTGTATAAGACAGTTTGTTGTTGGTAGAATGTACAGAGGTAGTACTCGTCAGTTACGCCTTTAACGACTTTTGAGGATGAAGGCGCAACGCACGTAAAGGGAATGAGATATGGGGTTTTTATTTCTATGTTCTTAGAAAATGTAGATTAAGGTTTTCTAGGGGGGACTCTTATTATTATAATAGATGCTGGATAGTTCTAGAATTTTATAGTGCTGATAAGCGTACGTGAAGGAGGCCGGTGTAATCATTTTTATTGCTATTTATTTTATGAGGCTGGCCGAATATTTGAAGATGTTAAATTCCGTAGGAGGCGTAAAAATGTAGGAAAATGGTTGCCGGGGAGAAGCGGGAAAATAACTCGCTGAATAGAGCAGGAGAAGTGGAGCTCTGATTGCCTAGTTCCGAAGAGTAAACCATTTGACTCAGATTTGAAGCTTGTATTTTTTTCCGAAAGCTCTCTCAAGGCAATGGGCTTTCAGTGATGTTTTCAGTCTTCGCAGTGCCTTGCTAGAAGTGAAGCCCTCGAAAAGGAAGCGTCGACTTTCTCAAAAACTGAGAATGATTTTAGTGCCTAGGATTGAAAAGAAAAGTATGTACAAATAATAGATAGATAGCTTTCGTAAACCTGAGGGGTTGACTATCAAGCAATAAGAAAGAGCACAAGTAGAATGTTTTATTTCCGTAAACACACTAAATGATAAAACCATGGACAGTGTAAAGACTGAAATGAGCAAAGGTAAAAAAATCCAGTTATAGCCACCTTTGCAATAATGATCCACTCCTCTGTACTCCGTGTGTGTGTGTAGTGCCGTCAGTGTACCTCTTGCTGTACACCGTTGGCATTACTGAAGGTTCTTTGCAGCGCCCCTTCGGCCCATAGCTGCAAACTTTTTTATTCCTTTTACTGGATCTCCGTTCATATTCTCTTTCTTCCATTTTATTTTCCACTCTCTCCTGACAATAGATTCACAGTTCAACTGCTTTGAGGTTTTCCTCCTCTTACACCTTTCAAACCTTTCTACTCTCGTTTTTCCTTTAATGCTGAATGATCTCATAGGTCCCAGTGTTTGGCCTTGACCTCAATTCTGTATTCTGTTATATTCAACTCCTCTGTGCGAATCAGTTATCAGCAAAGCATTCCTTTGGGAACATTGCGACATTGAAGTATGAGCAAAGATGTGCTCAGAATGGATATTGTATTTTTACTAGGGTAAAAGTCCAAGATAGAGAGAGAGAGAGAGAGAGAGGAGAGAGTAAATGATGAATCTTATTCGGAAATTTGACCGGATTGGGATAGAGAACCTTCAAAGGAATGTGATTGGTAGAATTGTAAACTCCCCGAATAAACAAAAGTTTAGGCGTAATTAGCAGAACTATTTTCGTGAATGTGCAAGTTCACTCTGTTGTATTCGTTAATTTGTAGAGTACCTTTTAGTGCTGTGGACGTAAATTAGTTATAAAAGAAACATAATCTTTAAAGGATTTAAGAAGGGAAAATAAAATACTTCAATTTCTCATGCACAGTTCTCTCTCGTCTGAAATGGAAAGGTTTTCCAGTGCGTCTTTGGCAGTCCGGTGTCAGATGCCCAGAGTCACTCGATATGACAATTATATTTTCTTCTGTGATTATGTAAACGATTGACTGTCGATTCTTGCTTATCAGCTCAGAATATAGGATTAATCGGAGTGGATCAGTTTACTTCTTTTGAGTATTCTTTTTATTTCCTTTTACGATAATTGTTTAAGGAGTGGAACTCGATGACTTTGTGGTCTGATTCTTATTGCAAACGCCTGTTCGAATTGTTGGCGGTCAATGCTGCTAAAACCGTATGATCTGCCTCAGTTCCCAGCAAAGATACGATAGAGTACACAAGATACTCAACTCGAATTTTTTCATCTAAGAGCATATGTACCACGAAAGCCACCAAGTGGTTGTAATCTAATGACATGATCAAGGGTGAAGCAGTGACGTCACGTGAAACGTAAGGACCTACGTCACGAATATAAAAACCATGCATTCAAGATTTTCGCTTTATACCATGAGTTCAAGATTTTCTCTCTATACCACGTAGTCAAAATTTTCAATTTTACACCATGCATTCTGGGCTTGATACGTTGCATCCAGGATTTTCTCTTTACACTATGAATGCTTGTCAGCACTACAAACAGACTACAGTCATACTTATAAATTGCAACTGTTATATTCATTTTAACAGGTATATTTTAAGTAAATTCAAAATGTGATCCACAAAAATAAATGTTTGGCTACATAAGCCGCAGCCAAAATATACATTATGAGCACAGTATGGAAACAAATGACGCTATTCGTCAACCATGTAGAAAATAGCGTTCCCATTGGTTGGGATTTATGACCCCATGCTTTTTAATTTTGATTACGGCCGCTAGTTGTCTCTACTGGCGCCGTGGTACGGCTCGTTTGGTAATTTGAGTATCTTTGTGTACTCTTTAGTATCTTTGGTTCCCAGTTGAATAATATTCTCAGAAAAAGCTAGAGACTATAGAAAAATATAAAAAAAGATTGGGCACAGGCATTGTTTTTGGGGTGCGTCAATTTGGAATTTTGACACGGAAGGCAAAGACTCTGAAAAATGTAATGTATCAGTCAAAATTCTTCGCGAAAAAAATCAAAACTTGTATCAATTTGCAATTTTTTCAGTACAGCCGTTTACGATTAGGTGGACACGCAAACGATCGCAACTAGATATTAGATTTATTTAGATTATAAAATGCCATATATATATATATATATATATATATATATATATATATATATATATATATAATATATTATATATATATATATATATATATATATATATATATATATATATATATATATATATATATAATTATATGTATATAACTTGTATTAAACTTTATCACTTGCACAACTGTACTGCGATAAATGAAAAGAATGAAAAAACCTCATTTAAACTGGTTGGTATATAACGGAGAATTTATTCACAAAAGCTGCAGGCTTTCAAGGACGAAAGCTTGTATACCGTATGTGAATACAAACTCATATAAATACAATCCTCTTTAAATGAGGTCCTGTTATTCTTTGTGTGTATATATGTATACGCGCGCACACGCAACATATATGTATACACGCGCACACACATATATATGTATATATGTGTGTTTGTGAGTGTGGTTTTGAAAGTGATAAAGACACTTTTAGAAGCGTAGATCCATAAAGTTGCTTATCATACCAGTGTGTGCATATTGTAAGAGTATATATAAGACAAAGTAATTGTTAGGGAAAAATGAGCGTGGGCCTAGGCCAGGAAGATTTATGGATCAGGTGTTTGTTTGAAATATCTGTGGATTTGTTTGGAAGTATTTGGAAAACCTGAAAGGGTCAGACAAGAACTTTAAAAAGGCTTACGACAGAATCGACGGAGAGGCAGTTTGGAAGGTTGTTGAATGCAATTGAAAGTTTTGAGTGCTTAGCTGAAGCATGAGCAAGAAGATTTGATCTAAACGTAAGTATTGAGAAAATGGTTTGTTGTGTCTCTATATCTTAATTGATTGAGTGAGTATAAGAAAATGGTTCATGGATGAATAATATGTGTTGGTTGCTATTTGCAGATGATAATGTACTCAGCGGTGCCAGGGAAGAGAGACTGCGGATGAAAGTGAAGAAGTTTGAATTTTTTTGCAAGAGGTGATGAAAGTAAAGATTGTAACTTAAGACTGTGAAGAAAGGATAGTAAATGTTAACAGGGGCTAAGGCACTGTAAGTGGTTGATAGCATAAGTATTTGGGAGTGAATGTGATCCTTGAGAGTGAATGTGATCCTTGAGAGTATTGTGGGAGAGGAGTAACAGCCAGGGTGATGGAAGTAGGGGGCCATGATGTATAAAACATCGGGAAGAGGCTTGAAGTCAAGGTAAGACTATATGTATAATTCCGATCCTCATTTATGGAAGTGATGCCTTGATGCTGAATGCAAATAGACGAAAGTCAGAGCTTCTGAGATGCAGAGTGGACGTGGTATTAGAAGAATAGAAAGCCGGAGTTTAAAGAAAGGTTTAAAAGTTCAGCACAAGTGATAGACTGGATCAGTTTGTTGTTTATGAATAGTTCAGTTCAAGTTCAAAACAGATAAAAAGGTTTTGTAAAAGAATTAAAAGTAGCATTCCAGGAAGTGTCAGAAAGCGTGTGGAGAGGAAATATACCTAATGAGTGCTGAGGTATATGAGGTGAAATAGGCCATGGAAAGGGGAGGCATGAAAGGTCATGCAAATAAGGTGAGTGGCCCCGTGGGTGAAGCATTTGATTGAATTGTCAGTGAACTCTCTTGTGCAGGTACATTTTTGAAGTGGGCTAATGCTGTAAAAAAAAAAAAAAAAAAAAAATATAAATATATATATATATATATATAT
>NC_087221.1:12471456-12481456 GCF_015104395.2 Macrobrachium nipponense | reverse complement strand
GTTGGTCTGACCTTTTAGGGAGGACGAAGCATCAGATCGGAGTTGAATATAAAACCAGGTCCTCTTCTTCACTCCCTTAGACTTTTAGGTCCTGTAAACCAGATTTGCCGGTGATTACTTTGAAACTAAATAGCTCAACTGATTTCCACGTGAATTATGCCAGGTATGGAGATTTATATTTAATCAACCCCGTTTCCCGCAGGCATATGAAGGGATCTGTCAGATGCTCTCGTAAATCTTCTGAGAGACAAACAGAGAGCGAACGAAAAGTGTTCTAATGAGAGAGAGAGGAGAGAGAGAGAGAGAGAGAGAGAGAGAGAGAGAGAGAGAGAGACCTTACCTTACAGACCTTACAGTTCGTTCGGGTTGCCCCAGGTCCCTCAGTGTGAGGCGCCTCTAATGTCTACCAGAGAGTTGCTAGTACATCTTCCGGTATATTTTGCATCTTTCCAATCTTGGATGGTCTGGGATGCAGTTTAGATATTTGTCGAGCTTATTCTTAAACCATTATACGCTCACTCCTGCTATTATATTCCTCAGATGAGCTGGCAACGCATTGAATAGACGCTGCATTAATGTCCTGTGTGCTTTCCTTATTTTTCCTGGTATAGTTTTGGGCACTATTAATCTACCTCTGCTTGCTCTTTCTGATATTTTTAGTTCCATGATATTTTCTGTTATTCCTTCTATCTGTTTCCATGCCTGAATTATCATGTAGCGTTCTCTTCTCCTTTCTAGACTATATAATTTTAAGGATTGTAGTCTTTCCCAGTAGTCTAGGTCCTTAACTTCTTCTATTCTAGCTGTAAAGGACCTTTGTACACTCTCTATTTGTGCAATATCCTTTTGATAGTGTGGGTACCATATCATATTGCAATATTCAAGTGGACTACGAACATATGTTTTATAAAAGCATAATCATGTGTTCAGCTTTTCTTGTTTGAAGTGCCGTAACAACATTCCCATTTGCTTTACATTTGCCAACAGAATTGCTATTTGATCATTGCATAACATGTTCCTATTCATCATCACACCAAGGTCTTTAACTGCTTCCTTATTTGTGATTGTCTCATTATTAGGTCCCCTATATGCATATAGCTTTCCTTCTCTGTCTCCATAATTTATTGATTCAAATTTATCAGAGTTAAATACCATCCTATTACCTCTGCCCAATCATATACTTTGTTAAGGTCTCTTTGTAGAGCGTTCCTATCTTCATCACAAGTAATTTCTCTACTTATTCTTGTGTCATCAGCGAAACTACTCACTACCGAATCCTTAACATTACTGTCTATGGTCTCTCATAATAACAAACAATATTGCAGCTAGCAACCGTACCTTGTGGCACACCGGATATTACCTTGGTTTCATCCGATTTCTCATCGTTTGCAATACTATCTGTTTTCTGTTGTGTAAAAAATTCTTTTAACCATCTTCCACTACTTTATCTACGATATTGTGTTTTCTAATTTTCTTTGCTAATATATTATGGTCTTACTTTTGTCAAAAGCTTTTGCAAAGTCTAAATAAACCACATCTGTTTCATTTCCGCTTTTCATATTTTTGAATATTTGTTCTCACGGTGGACTAACAGTTGGGTTTGTGTACTTTTCCGGGTACGAAACCGTGTTGTCCTATATTAAACAAATTATTTTTTATTAATGTTTCATAATATTTTTCTTCATTACCCTTTCATACACTTTCATAATATGTGATGTTAGACTCACAGGCCTATAATTACTTGCCTCTAGTCTTGATCCACTTTTGAAAGTAGGGGTGATATATGCTAATTTGTGCTCATCATAAATCTTGCCTGTATCTACACTTTGTCTTAATAATATTGCAAGCGGCTTTGCGATAGAATGAACTACTTTCTTTAACAAAATAGCAGGGACTCCATCCGGCCTGCAGCAGCTCCATTTTTAATTTCATTAATTGCCTGCACAATATCAGCTTCATTAATTTCTATGTCAGCTAAATATTCACTATTTTCTTCCCTACTTCTATATCATTATCTTCATTATCTATTCTAGGGTGAATTCTCTCTTATATCGTTCTGCCAGTATGTTGCAAATTTCCTTTTTTTCATTCGTTAATCTCCCTTCAATTCTCAGAGGGCCTATTTCTATTCTTCTTTATTCATCTTCTTCGCATATGAGTATAATAGTTTGGGGTTTTGCTTGATATTTAATAGGGTTTTTTCTTCCAAGTCCCGTTTTTCATTTTCTTTTGATTGTATAATCTTTGTTCTGCATTTTCTATCTTACTTTTTAGTTCTATAACTTTCCATGCATTTTTTTTCTTTTGCAAGACCTTTTTTCCACTTTCTGATTTTCTGGAACAAGATCCTTCTGTCTCTTGGTATGCATGAATGATGTTTACTTTTCTTCTTCGGTATATATTTTTCCGACTATTTTCTCCAATATTTTATATAATATCTCCGTATTTACCCTTATGTCATCACTTACGAAAATGTTATCCCAATCTTTGTTTAATTCTTCATTAATTTCTGACCATTTTTTATATTTTTACTGTAGAAGTTGTATGTTTCCATATCCTTCCCACTTTTTCATTTCTTGCTTATCTCTATTTCACTTGCTTTGGAATGAACTGTTAATTCTATGACATTATGGTCTGAAATACTCGCATTATAAACTATTATTTCTTTAACATAATTCATCTCGTTCACAAATACTAGGTCTAAAGTATTTTCCTTTTCTTGTTGGCAGGTGATTTATTTGTTGAATGTTGTATTCTAGTAGCATATCTAATAGCTTTTTCAAATTGCCTCTTATCTTCTGCACTACTATTACTCTCTTTTTTATATGTATAAGTACAACCACAATCTCCTATTCGTTCTTTCCATTCTACGAAAGGAAAGTTGAAGTCACCAGATAGGAGAATAGTCCAGTCCTTGTGATTTCTACATATATCATCCAATTTTTCAATTATTAAGTCAAACTCTTTAGTATTAGGAGTCTATAATATTAACTATGTTCATCAATTTTTCAGATTCAAATTCTACCGCTAATTAGATTCACATTCTGAGTTACTATATTTCTCATATATTTTTCCTTGTTTTTTGTCTTTCCCATATATTGCGGTTCCCCCTTGATTCCTATTTTCTGTCTGGATCTATAAGTTTGGAAACCTTTTATTTGATCATCATTCCCAGTCTCTTGGGGAATACCAGGTTTCACTTATATTCATTATATCTATTTTCTTTTCATTTGGTAGTTCTTCTAAGTACTCTATTTTTCTTTTTGAGTTACTCGTAACTAAACCCTGCGCATTCATCACTATGATGGTTTGCGTGTTTTCTCTCATTTAATACTGGTAGTAATAAGGATTTTCCCATGTCTCTTTCCTGTTCTGGTATGTTGTTCTTTTTTCATTTCCAGAAAATTCTGACATTAAAAAAATCCAACTTTTCCATAATATTTGATCTTCCTTCATTCATAATTATTCATTTTGTGTCTGAATCTGCAATTTTCTCCGTTTCTGCAATATCCTCTTGCATAATAAATACAGTTATTATCTCTTGAGTAGAATTTCGGAGCTGATGCTTTGAAATTTTTTTGCTGACACCTCTGCATATCTCATGGTGGTTTGCTTTTCTCTTTTACCTGATATTCTTGATTTCTCTCTTTATTTGTTTCTTTCTTATTTTGGATTTTATTACTTGGTTGGTTATTTATTTGATTATTGATTCATGGCTACAGGGTGCATATATTTGCATTTTTTGTCGAACTTACATCCTTTTCCTTCTTTTAGGTTTTTACATATTTTTGGATGCAGATCTCTGCAATCATCCCCATATCCATCTAAGTATGCACATTTACCATATATTTCATAGTTTTGACATATCTTAGGATGTTTGTAGTAACATCTTTCTCCAAATCTGCAATTCCCTCTTTTCAAAAGGTTGCAGATTTGTCTTTCTGTCTATTTTTTCCTCTTTCCCGTCATTGTGTAGATCTGGGTAGAGCCTCTTCGGGATTTGCTTTTCTGTTGTCATATCGTAATTTATTTCTTCGTAGGTATGCTGCTTTATTGCCTCATATGTAGTTATCAATGAGTATATCTGCATCCATACTTTTATCTTGTTCTTTGTTTTCCTTATTTTTTTCTGTCATTTCATTTTTGTTTACTTCTCTTCCGTTTTCCTCTTCTTCTTTTTCTTCTTCTTCTTCTCCTCTCTTTCTTCTTCATCCTCAACTATTTGTACATTCAATCTTGATTTAAATAACATTGTCTATCCATGATAGACATGTTGAACAAAAAAATTCTTGTATCTTTTCTCAAATCTTGTATTACCTCAGCACACTGTGGATTGGGTCGGAATGTTGCATGCAGCACATTTTTGATTAGGTTTTGTGGATTGACTATGCTATACCAACCTTACACAGTTTGCATGCTTTTGGCATTCTTTTTACTAATGCATCAATTAGGATATTCACAAGATTCACCTTATTCATTTTCTTTGTCGGAATATGTTGGTTTATGTATATTTTCTTTATGAGTCTCTTGACCACTTGGATTTTATTTGGAACTTCTTCAATTATTTTCAAGATGTTTTCATTAGATTTGTTCCAGTTTGAAGGATTATATCCTTCTAATATATCTATGAATGCTTTTGTATCTTTTGGTTAGGACTGTTGCTGATTTCATAGATTGAGAAATGCCAGTTCCCTTCCTGCTACCTCATCGTATTGCGAATCTGCTAAACACGCCAAATTACGCCAGAGAGAGAGAGAGAGAGAGGAATCGTTGCAGATTACTCTGCATTACATTGAAAACAGCTTTCTTTCATACAAAACCAAAGTTCTTTAAGCTGTTGCTCACCTGTTTTAGTCGGTGTACAGTACAATATATGAAGTTACTTACACTTCTCATGAAATACCCACATACACACTCACATTATACACACACACACACACACACAAAGAAATATATATATATATATATATATATATATATATATATATATATATATATGTATGTATGTATATATGTTATATATATATATATATATATATAAACAAAAAGGTTCGAACAGAAGGGAGAAATGAAGAGCGTTTTGTTTTGGAAAATATCCCAACCGATTTAGTATCCAGAAAAATGTATAACGGGATTTTCTAAATGACAAACAGTAAAGGGACAGAGTTCATTTGGTTTCGGCTAAGCTTTGTGGGTAAGGATGGCGTATAGTAGTTAAAAAAATATACCGTCGATCTTTTCTGGTTTCTATGATCCTTTTGATACATTCATGTTATTTGTCTGCTTCATTATTATCTGCTTCGATTCATCCTACTTTAAGCTGTGGGTGGTGATACTTATTCGGTTAAAAATGGCAGAATTTGATTTCTGTATCATTCTTTGGGAAATGGTTTTCCAGTGAAATCCACGAAAGACTTCGTACTTTCTACATTCCTTACACGGTCTAAGGTATACACCAGTATCTTTGGGCGCTTCATTTTCCCTTAAACATGAGTGACCGAAGATCCTACCGTATTGTGGTCGGTGAATGCAAAAGGAATATCTCCTCCAAGGGTTTAACTGATCTCCTCGACACGATCCAGGTATAGGACTTCCATTTTATTGCTGCACGTTTCTTTTGACCTCGCATTAAGGGAGACAACAGAAAATCTGATTCGCTGTAAATACTTTTTTTTTTTTTTTTTTTTAAGCGACACGGTCAGGGCAATTGAAGGAGGACAGTTGTCCACGAATAATTTTTGAATCCGCATCCTTCCTTCTGCTCAGGGAACAAATCTTTTGAAAGCGTAAAAATAAGTTGCTTATCTGTCCATCCTTTTCTGAAATATCTTAATAAGTAGAGAAATGGATAAAGACATCCAGACACCAAGTTTGTCGGTGTGTGGGAGGTAAGGACTAGGCATCAAGATGTATTTTTGATGAGTAAACGTTAGGCCCTACGTTTACATGCCTTTATTTGTTTACGTACATTTGTAATTCAATTCTTCAGTGTATCTGTGTTTTCGTAGACTTTTTTTCGAAATCCACCAGGGATTCCTGATTTTCTTCTCTCCTCCTGATCTGCATATCATTCATACCATTCATTATATTCCATTCTTCCTTCGCAGTTTTCATTCACTTGCTGTCTTAACTGGAAGAAATACTGATGAGACCGTAAGGTGTTTATTTTTATTTATCTCGTAGATCCCTAGATACGTTTCGCAAGACTACCAATGTGACACCGAACATTTCAGCATAATTACTTTATCCTTTTTTTCGTTTTCACCCAAACTCGAAAACAACGGCGATTGTGCCAGCAATGGAACCACCCCATAACGAATAGATTGTATCCGCGACGCCTTATTATCTCACGAAGCAGTCTGTGATGCAGACACGAGGCAAGTAAGCCGGCAGTGGGCGTAGGCGTCGTGCAGTAGAAAGGTGTCAACAAGTGGGCTGAGGCTGGTGGCAGCCAACCTGCTCGTAAACCATCTGGTTGCAGGCTTCCAAACTGCAGGTTGGGCGTAGGAACGGTAGCGGTGGAAGGAGGTGGGCGTTGGACGCTCGTGGTGACGGGCGGGGCAGGGCTGGGTGGAAAGGATACCTGTGTGGCAGGGTTGGGGGTGGTGTGGGATTGCGTGGGTGGATGTATTGATCAGTAAAGATAACGTGGTTGTGCCCCTTCTCAAGGAGTGGGCGTGGCCATGGAGGGAAAGAGAAGGGCTCGACATCGACTCCCATGGCCGATGGAAGGGCACATAAATAATGAACACTGCCGTCGGTTATATAAGGCCGCAGATGATTAATAAGGTAGACGAGAAGCGATGATACACAGGCTGGAAGGGGCTCTTAGGGTGTCAGAGGAGGGGACAGATGGCAGTGGTCAGAATGAAGAAAATATATCGATTCGAAATAGCTGTAGGAACAATATTCCCGACAGAGAGAGAAAAAAAACCAATAGACAACAGATAGGGAAACTGAAGGTAAATGATCACTAGCGCGTCTCGGTCGGGTTGAGTCCATGGATCCACAACAGACCTCTTATATACTTTCTTATATTTCACCATACTTACGACTCACTCTTAGTCAAGGCCTGTGTTAGCAACTTGTCATGCGGTCAATTATTCTCTAACCAACCAACCAAGAGATTTGGCAGGTAAAACCGATCGGCAGCAAATTTAGATCCAAGTCGGTAACTGAATATTACCTAGAAATAAAAAAGAAAGAAAGGAAAATGCATTGGATTTTTGTAACCCCGATTATATCATCGAACCACTCAATGAGGACTGACGAGTTTTCCTACTGTGGAAATCTGATAATTATCTTGTTTAACATCAGAAATTATTATAAAGAAAGAACGACTACCCAATTCGTTAATATTGAGTTATTATGTAGCAGCCAAGGTCTCTTGGCGGTGACAGAAAAGGGGAAGGGGAGAGCGCCTCGGACCTGGAAGATCTGAGTGTTTTATGACAACCTGCCCGTTGCACTTTACTCATCACTCTCACCTCCATGTAAGGAAATACTGTTAATTGAATTTTAAACAAGGTCCATGCATGCACCATCATTATCTTCCAATTTATCTCATATTAGGGGAGATCATTTCTGTGAAATATTGTTTTTGCATCACTTCCTCTTGAGAGGATGAGCCGGTGGCCACAGGAAATGTCCTTTGCAGAATACAATACCGACACGAGAATTTGGTGTCATGGGATGAATCCTTATTTAAAACGTTTAGCGCACCTACGTAGATATAAGTTTTTGTTTCTGTTTGTATGGACTACGACGGAGAGAGAGAGGGAGCCACATACGATGCAGACAAAGGGAGGTATCACATTTTTTTTTTTTTTTTTCCAGTTAAGCTGATGCTTCAGTCATCTGTTTTTATTAAGGTTCAGTATTCATTCTTCGATTAAAAGCAAGAGGACAATGGGTCAGCTTCATCACCTGCACAGACAAGGGAGTTCACTTCATTTGAGAAAATCGTTTTATCTGATCAAGTGAAGGATTTCTTTCCTCTTGGGTATTGAAGGATAACATTATTTTTCTCACGGGAGAATGATAACCATAATGGTGATGGAGACGATGGAGAAAGATAACAACCCTCCTCTAGACATCGTTTCCTTCCCACCTGGCTTTTCAACTATTTTAAATGCATCTTGTAATTGATTTAGGCATTTTGTTTACGAAAAAAAATTATTCTCGCAATAATGTGTGAACATTGCTGTAAACGTCGTTCTGTTTGGTGTTCATGATGATACGGATATAACGATGATCTTGTTATGAAGTTTAGCAGTACCCTATTATTATTATTATTATTATTATTATTATTATTATTATTTTATTATTATTATTATTATTATTATTATTATTAGTGGTGGTAGTAGTAGTAGTAGTAGTAGTAGTAGTAGTAGAATTTTAATTGGAAGAAAAGCTACTGCTGTTGAATTAATAGTACTGTAATCTATCTCACAAATCCGGTTTTGCAAGGAACCCAGCCATAAGGGAAATCAGGGAATTATCATATATATAATGGATGGCCAGAGAATTGGCTCTCTTTCCGGGATTTCCTATTGACATATCAAACTTAATTGAAAATTTAGCATAATTTCAATTTATGAGAAACAGGCAAACTTTGGAATTGGTATTGGAAGATGCCCTTGTATAATTAAAAAGATTCGAAGTTGCCCGCCTATTGAAAGATGAATGTCAGTAGAAGTGGAACCTTTTTGAAAGGGTTTACAGGGATGAGAAAGGGGCTGGCCTAGGGATTTAGAGGGATGGCAAAGGGACGGGGCCTAAGGGTTTAGAGGGATGGCAAAAGGGCGTGGCTCAAGGGTTAAGAGGGATGAGCAAGGGGCGTTGTCTAGGGGTTTAGAGAGATGACAAAGGGGCGTGGCCTAAGGGCTTAGAGGGATGGCAAAGGGGCGTGGCCCAAGGGTTAAGAGGGATGAGCAAGGGGCGTGGTCTAGGGGTTTAGAGATATGACAAAGGGGCGTGGCCTAATGGCTTAGAGGGATGAGAAAGGGGCTTGACCTAAGGGTTTAGAGCGATGAGAAACGGGTGTGACCTAAGGGTTTAGAGGGATGAAAAAGGGGCGTTGCCTAAATGTTGAGGTTGAGAAAGGGGCGTGGTCTAAGGGTTTAGAGGGATCAGAATGGGGCGTGGTCTTAGGGTTTAGTGGGATGAGAAAGGGGCGTAGCCTGAGGCTTTAGAGGGATGAGAAAGGGCCGTGGCCTAAGGGTTCAGAGGGATGAGAAAGGGCCGTGGCCTAAGGGTTTAGAGGGATGAGAAAGGGGCTTGGCTTGAATGTTTAGAGGGATGAGAAGGGGGCGTGGCCTAAATGTTTAGAGGGATGATAAAGGGGCTTGACCTAAGGGTTCAGAGGGATGAGAAAGGGGCTTGGCCTAAGAGTTTAGAGGGATGAGAAGGGGCGTGGCCTAAATGATTAGAGGGATGAGAAGAGGGCGTGGCCTCAATGTTTAGAGGGATGAGAAAGGGGCTTGGCCTAAGGGTTTAGAGGGATGAGAAAGCGGCGTGGCCTAAATGATTAGAGGGATGAGAAGGGGGCGTGGCCTAAATTTTTAAAGGGATTAGAAAGGGGCTTCCCCTAAGGGCTTAGAGGGATGAGAAAGGGGCTTGGCCTAAGGGTTTAGAGGGATGAGAAAGGGTTTGCCCTAAGGGTTTAGAGGGATGAGAAAGGGGCGTGGCTTAAGGGTTTAGAAGAGCCTGAACTACAATCTGACCATGAACGACGCGTCATACAGTTGATTCTTCTTTTCTTTCCAACGTCCGGAAGACAGCAAAATGTTTCTTGGAAATATAGATACTAAAGAAATTTATTCGTGAGCTGACTTGAGTATGGGTGTAGACGTTACAGATGGGGTAAATTAGTAGTTTTAAGTATTCTGTAAAAGATAACTACTGAGATGCCTATTTGTCTGTCCTTCCGCACTTTTTCTGTCCGCCCTCAGATCTTAAAAGCTACTGAGGCTAGAGGGTTGCAAATTGGTATGTTGAT
>NC_087221.1:12461456-12468956 GCF_015104395.2 Macrobrachium nipponense | reverse complement strand
CTTTGAGGTTATCCTTCTGTTACACCTTTCAAACCTTCTTGCTGTTAGTTTCCATTTCAGCACCGAATGACCTCGTAGATCCCAGTGCTTGGCCTTTGGCCTAAATTTTATATTCTATTCTATTCAAATTGTCTTGAATAATAGATTGCCAATCATGTTTTGTCATTTTTGTGTGCGCGTAATTTATTGTTTAGCTGTATGTGAAAATATACCTGAGTATATGTATTATATGTAAATACAAACACACACACACACACATATTGAAATATATACCATGCGTGGATGTATTTATGTATAATTTTTCAACACTAAAAGCTATTTCCCTTGGTGGAAATGGATCCCAAAAAAGCAAGACAGTACTGACTGGCGTATTCATTAGCCATTTCATACATATAACCAGAAGCCTCCTGCAAAGTGTATTAAACCCTTTGCATACATTGCGCCATTCTTCTCTTTTTTTGCAAGCACTAACTGGCTTCCTGGACTTTTGAGTCTCTTCCTTCCAGTACTTTTTTCGCCTCATCTGTGTAGCATTTTCTAGAGCTTTCTCTACTCTTTCTTTTACTATTTCTGAATTGGATCATTTTTTTACCAGCCTTTTATCCTCCTTTTTTTTACCTTACCAAACTATCTCAAAACTGATTCTTCGTTTTACTTTTGATGACCATTTTATTTTTCCTAAAAATATCCAAATTCCTCATAATTTGAATTCTGTTCATATTTAACATCCACTTTGCTTTCAAAATGAAAAATTGGCTCAACATTTATTTCATACATTTCAACCGTGGCTTCCATAGGCGTAGTTTCTGCCGTTCTTGCTTTCCCTATTCTGTGACTTGCCTGTTCTGTCATCTTACAATCACAAAGTATATTTCCCCCCAAATTTCTATATGAGTCGCCTGCTTCCATTTTCCTACCATCATATTGTCATTCATTTCTCCATATTCCCGGTATCCATTCACTCTCATAATCTTAATTCTGTTCACATTTACTGTCAACTTTTCTCTAGCGATTGTAGTTCTCGTTGCAATTGCCAATCAGTAATAAAATCTGCAAAAATCCTTGGATGTCACAATCCATTCACTATTCATTTTCTTATTGCAAAAATCTTTGGAGACATCAAACACATATCACAGACCCATTTTCATACCAAACCAGTCACTTTCCCACCTACGATTTCTGATACGCTTCACTTCCATTACAAAGCATTATATTGCTCTCAAAATCTTATCCCGTGTATCATACACCCTCTAAATTGATCTACCAAAACTATTATAAGCTTTGCTCTCAAAATCTCTTCCCATGTATCATATGCCCTCTAATTAATCTATCAAAGCTATTATAAGCTTTTCTAAGTTCTTGCAATGAACATACAGTTTTTCCCTTTACTTTCAAAATTCGGATATAACGGTTTATTAGTAAACACCGAATCCACGACTTCTCCCATGTTTAATACAACGTTATTCCCTTATTGTTATTACTGGTACTTCTCCATTCTTTCTTACTCAGTAGAAGTATTACCATACAGCCTCTTTGGTTTACAAATTCATGTTATGATCCGTGTTATTCTAGTGTTCTTTATTAATTTGGTCCTTTCATGAAGGACTAGCTAATCTTCTTACCCATTCCTTTGAGTCTATTCCTTTATCCTTACATAACCTAACACATCCTGGTCAGCCACTTAATCGCAGTAACCTCAGGACCACAGCATCTCATTTGAAACCCTATTAAATTTTTTTTTTTCGGAACACGTCTGCTCTTCGTTCTGTTTGTATGTATAGAATTATGTATATGCATATTATATACACGTATATATGTATGTATTATTATTATATATAAGTATATATATATATATATTATATATATATATATATATATATATATATAGATATATATATACACACACATTCATAAATGATTTTTTAATTCTTTTTCAATCTTTTTATTTCCTGTATATGAAGTTTCTCATTGTGCATGTAGATATGTTTGTATATACATATTTTCATACGTACATGTTACCTAAATTCATCTCGCTGTTCATCTTACTTTATTTCCATATAAAGAATTTCACTTTCGTGAAAGTCTTTTTTGCCTTACTTTATTTCCATATAAAGAATTTCACTTTCGTGAAAGTCTTTTTTGCCAAGATGAGAGCCTTTCTGTGCTGGTTCCGAACAAACCCGTGAACGCTTTTGATATTGGTAAAAATTTTCTCTATGATAGTTCTTCGTCTAAATTTGCAACGTTCCTTTTCAAGGAACCCTCAACCAATCCTGTTCCATCAACCAGTTATTTTGCTTGCTTCAGGTTTCCTGCACGGAAGCGCCTTCTCAATTATTTAATCCAACCGGCGGCCAGAGCACCGGGCCTTTGGTCCGAATATATTCATCTACCCTTGATTAACCCAATTTGTGAACCGGTTGTGGATACGAATCCTACCGCATACGACGGTTAACTAATAGGAGTTCCCTTTCCATCCGAGAATTATCTGTCACCAAATTTCCTGGAAGCCTTTTGTCAGGCCGCCAGCTTTTCAATCTGCAGCCAAGGGACCACTGGTCAGGACACATGTCTGTCAATCAATGTACTCTGCTGTAATTTGACAGGTGAACTGCAGCTGTGGGCTCAGTATTGGGTCCACTTTGAGGATTGCTGTAATGCAGATGAACAGGCTTAGAAAGAAAAAAAAGTTGAGCGGTTTCGCGCGCGAGCTCGCACACACACACACACACACACACACACACATATATATTATATATATTTATTTATTTATATATATATATTGTATGTATATATGTGTTACTATATATATATATTTATATATATATATATATATATTAATATATATATATATATATATTATATATATACCATCTATATTATACATATCCATAATAATACAGCAGATTTTAACAGAAGATATGAAGGGCAAGCTTTTCTCTGGAATTTTTTAGATAAAATGAAGAAAAGATAAGAAGCGAGACTGAGGTCAGGAGAGGAACGAAGACTTGTTTTGGAATTGCTATCCAGGCACGTAAATGAAAGTCTGAAACGCCCTTGTAATTTATTACCTTTGCAGTATTCAAGAAACCAGCAAATATATATATATACGTGTGTATATATAATATTATATATAATTATATATATGTCTTATAATATATAATATATAATACAAGATTACCCGATAACTTTCTTGAAGTTAGGTGTGCATGCTTTCAACTCTTCTCAGAACAGTTCATTTTTTCATTCACAGTTTAAATACTACTTCCCTCCTTTATTGCTCTGATTGCACAACTAATGGTTTAATATCACTTCAGTTTCATAATTCGCAGTAACAGTAGATTCCAATGGCAGATGATATGAAAGGTACTTAGCTGGGTTCCTTCGTCCCCTAGCTGCCCCCCCCCCCCTTTTTCATCCCCCCCCCTACAATTATTTCATGGTGCAACTGCGAGGTTTTTCCTCCTGTTGCACCTTTCAAACCTACCTACGCCCAGTTTCCTTTCCAGCGCTGAATGACCTCATAGGTCCCAGTGCTTGGTCTTTGACCTAAACTCTATATTCCAGCCCCAATGGCAGAAGATATGTAAAGTAGAAAGAATATTCAGCATTTGTTCCTTGCAATAACACAACAAAAGAGCAACTTTCAATGAGCTAGCTAACGGATTTCTTTTCAGAGTCAAGGAAAAGCAAAACAAAATAAATAAATAAAAAAAGGGAAGTGAAAGTTCAAAAAGGGAGAGGATAATTGAGACCCAAGAATAACTATGATTGAAAACGAGAACCTGAAAATGTTGAATTCAACTGACTCCATGGGAGAGCGGCATGAATAAATACGCTGTATGCGAGTCCAGGACATTTTCTTGATTATGAATCGAAGAAAACCGAACATACGATACGTACAAAAAGATGAATAGAAATATCGACTTGCGAAGAAAAGTCAAGTATCAAAGGTAAAGAAAACAAACAGAACCAAAATCAATAGCGAAACCACTGTACGAAAATATGCACGTGAGAAAATATGGAGGTGCAATGCAATCGGAAGCCTTTTTATTATTATTATTATTATTATTATTATTATTATTATTATTATTATTATTATTATTATTATTATTATTATTGTAAAACGTACAGTATATACAGGTGCCCCATGCACCTCTTTGTAATTAATGATTTAGGTCAATAGCCCTGGAATGAGAATTATGAATTATAAACGAAATATGTATAAGGCTCTCTTCCTGCCCTATCAATATGACAGAAAACACGGTTGTGATTTATAATACAATCAGTTCATTTCTCACTGCTTGATTTATTTGGTGAACACTGAACAGGATGTTAATTATCTCTGCTGGTGAGAGTAATCTGGCAGATGATTTATTCACACTCATCTGGTTAGTCGCGTAAGGAGGCACTTGGTGTGGCCTTGCATATACCATGAAATATGCAAAATAATATTAAAGAATAGTGTACATGAAACTGAAAAACGCTACATTGTGAAAGGTACTTTACGGGCTGTATAATACCATAGATAGAATTAATGGATGTCTTTATATAAATAAATAAAAAGGCCATGATTACATTCTTGTAACCATAGGATTTTATTTTTATTTCAAAATTCCAAATTCACCAAGCAAAGGAAGGAAAAGTTTGAAATATTTAACCAATGACAGCACGGAGTAATCAGGGATTTGGCGTTCATTTATTGACCAAGGTAGCAAAAGTAAAGGCAAGGACATTAAATTAGTCGTTTTATATATCTATATTAGGGTTTCTGAGGAAAAAATATAACTCTTAATAGGAACGATCAAGGAAGAACACAACGAAAGGATGGTATGCTATTTTTTTAATCAAGACTGCAGTTGGTTGCTATTTTTTTTTAATTCTTCGGATATGCCCTCAAGGGTATTTGTAAAAAAGAATTTGAGACAGTGCGTCTACTTTCGACTCGGTAATCCAACACACGATAACAAGAAATCTATTAGCAATACAAAACCAAAAAAGTTACTGAATACCACAAATCCTGCAGCCGGATTAATTTCCACTATCCTAAAACCATCGGATTTTATGGAGTAACCTGCAATGACTGCAGTGAAATTCATGTCGAGGAGACTGGTATAAACAGTTAATAAAAATGAGTAAAGAATGTGCTATCAGTAAGATATGAAACCGAGAGTTATCGAAGTTTCTTAAATTTGAGGGATACTGGTCATAGTCGTCCCTATACATCTGTATAATATATACAACTACTCGATTTATCCGCCTTTCTTCCGTATTCACCAACAACCTAGGGCGAATTATGTGGGCAGAAAGGTTTAATAGGCACATCGAAGGGAAATTTATGTTAAAAAACGATTCGTCACCAGCAAGATTCGAACTTTCCAACGTTTGGAAAGCGATGACTTTTTAGTCACGGTAACCGTTAGACTATATATATATATTATATAATATATATATATATATCTATATATATATATATTATATATATATATATATATATGTGTGTGTGTTATATTATATATATAGCCTAACGGTTTTTATAATAATAATAATAATAATAAAATAAAAAAAGGCTTCCGATTGCATTGCACCTCCATATTTTCTCACGTGCATATTTTCGTACAGTGGTTTTGCTATTGATTTTGGTTCTGTTTGTTTTCTTTACCTTTGATACTTGACTTTTCTTCTTCGCAAGTCGATATTTCTATTCATCTTTTTGTACGTATCGTATGTTCGGTTTTCTTGAATGTGAACTGCATCCAACTCTTCTTCTTCAGGCTAACTTTCTTGGCTGTCGAGTGGTCTCTCCCAGACTCTTCGCTGCTATCTGCTTCAACGCCCAGAGGAATGCGAACAGCAACTTTGTGAAAAACATCAGGGATATCGTAAAGAAACTTCCAAGGGGAAAATAAAAGAAAGGAAAAGATACAAACAAATATTACGGGAAAACCGAATCATCACCAGGAACGAGAAAAACATCTGAAGGGAGCGAATGATGGAAAGGGTTACAAGGGCAAGTGCTAATATATATATCTATATAATATATATATATATATATAATATATATATATATATATTATATATTACATGTATATATATATATTATATATATATATATATATATATATATATATATATATATATATAAACATAATATTAATGTGTGTGTGCGTGTGTATAGACTATCACGGTAACCGTTAGGATGTATTTGTATCCGTATATACTATATATATATATATATATATATATATATATATATATATATATATATATATATATATATATGGATACAAATACCTCCTAACGGTTACCGTGATAGTCTATACACACGCATAAATATTATATATATATATATATATATATATATATATATATATATATATATATATATATACACATACATACATACATACATACATACATATATATATATATATATATATATATATATATATATATATATATATATATATATAGCACTTGCCCTTGTAACCCTTTTCATCATTCGCTCCCTTCAGATGTTTTCTCGTTCCTGGTGATGATTCGGTTTTCCCGTAATATTTGTTAGTATCTTTTCCTTTCTTTTATTTTCCCCTTGGAAGTTTCTTTGCGATATCCCTGATGTTTTTCACAAAGTTGCTGTTCGCATTCCTCTGGGCGTTGAAGCAGATAGCAGCGAAGAGTCTGGGAGAGACCACTCGACAGCCAAGAAAGTTAGCCTGAAGAAGAAGAGTTGGATGCTGTTCACATTCAAGTGGCCTGGTTTATTATTTCTGAAGCTTTTACTTGTTGGCGTTGCTTTCTTTTGTTTTTCTATCTTCATTCATTAGGCTCGTCACAAGGCGTTTGTCCCGTAGGGAAGGTAGTGCCATCAGTGCACCTCATTCGGTGCAATGTAGGCATTACTTAAGGGTCTTTGCAGCGTCCCTTCGGGCCGTAGGTGCAACTAATTTCATAATTTTTACTGTACCTCCATTCATATTCTCTTTCTTCCATCTTAGTGTCCACCCTCTCCTAACAAAAGTTTCATAGTGCAACTGCGAGGTTTTCCTCCTGTAACACCTTTCAAACCTTATACTGTCGAGTTTCGTTTCAGCGCTGAATGGCCTCATAGGTCCCAGTGCTTCGCTTAATGCCAAAGTTCTATATAAATCAAATCGAACAAGGCGTTTGACCTCTTTGTAACAACAAGGATGAAAATGATCAACAAAACTATTCTAACTGCTCTTGCAGAATTCTATCTTTGCCTCAAAACTAACATGCTTTTCTTTCATTATACAGATTCATAATAAACATTAAGTCACAGTCATCACTTTTAGTTAGTCTGCGAAGTATTTGTTTATTCAAGAGTTTAGTTGTGGCGGGCAAAATAGGCCTGCGTAACCGCAACTGAGTGAAAAGGAATAACCATTGAATTTTATCAGTGTGTGGCAATTCTCTCTCTCTCTCTCTCTCTCTCTCTCTCTCTCTCTCTCTCTCTCTCTCTCTCTCTCCATATGCTGG
>NC_087221.1:12411456-12456456 GCF_015104395.2 Macrobrachium nipponense | reverse complement strand
TTTGAGTTCCATACCTGGGAACTGAAAATGGGGCTCAGTTATACGACCAGAATTCGGGTATGTAGCATGGGGTCTATTCATTTTGTTATTTATGATTACTACAGCTTTTGCAATAGACATTTACAAGTTTCTGATAAAGATTTTGGCGCGTCCAGGGTTCACTGACCTTAAGAAGTTCAAACGGAGAGAAAATTCTTCTAACGTTATTCTTTTCAAGAAAAATAGAGGCTTGTGTACTATGTTGAATTCTTTAATAGTCTTCAGCGTAGCCGTCGAAAATATTCCAGCCAATTGTACAACTCTGTTTTAAGAATAATTTCACGCCCCTGAGTATATTGTATGCCAGAAATGCAAGTCGTTGCGGAAATAATACGAGCCGAAAATAGCGACAACGGAAAAATATTCATGTTAAAGTTCAAGCCCTTTGGAAATGAAATGACTTACTGCCTATGGGTTGTGAAAGTTTCATTCTTCGTTTAAAAGGTCTAGGCCCACATAGGCTAGCACTTGTGGCTGTTGTTCCAGTGAATTTTTTCTTTCGAAATTAGAACTCGCTCGCTCTTTCCGAGGACTCATTGTGACCCATTAATGGTGGTCACGAACACTTGTGACAACGGTGGCCGCCTTTCGTTAATGGTCACCCTTCCATGCATAAGCCGACCCGATTTAACGTTTCTACCCAAGTCACTGAAGCAGATCGTGATTGAGAAAGTTCTTGTTGGTCACCCCCTTCGGAGGTCACAAATCAAATATGAGGCCCAGTAAAAAAAAAAAAAAAAAATGCGCCGAAGAAATAAAGTTTTCGGTACAACGAATAACGCTGTAAGAAAATCTCAACCACGGCCCATGAAACTCTCAGCCTCAGCCAACAAAACTGTCAGCCACGACCGGTGGTGGTCTGGGTCGTTGACACCTACAGCGGTGTCAGACACACGAGCAGGGCAAACTTTAACCTTAAATAAGATAAAAACTGCTGAGGCTTGAGGGTTGCAAATTGGTATGGTTGATGATAGGCGGTGAATGATCAACATACCAATTTACAACCCTCTAGTTTCAGTAATCTGTAAGATCTGAGGGCGGTCAGGAAAAGTGCGGATGGACAGACAAATAGCCTTCTCAGTAGTTTCCTTTTACAAAGAAAAGTAGTAGCGGGGAGGCAAGCTCTATGATGAACTTGAGACAAAATTTTCGTCCTTTTTCGTGTACTGTTTGGAAAGAAACTGACCCTATATTTATCAACCGTTTTTTAATTCTCGACGAAAGAGACGCGGCTTCCCTTCAATGAGGTTGGAGGAAGAGGGAAATAATTGCCATCGTTTAGGAATGATTAGGAACGAGGGAAGGAAAACAACTGGAAACAGCAAGTGGATTAGCCATTATTGATAATTATCTTGTCTACCGATATTGTCTCTTCGTCATGGTCTTATTAGGCTTTTAAGTTCATTTATAGTCAGAGTGAAAGTTGGTAGTGAAACATGTTGGGCCAATTTGACTTTTGATAAATATGAGATACTCAATTTTAGATGTAGTTACTCTTAAGCTTTTCGTGCTTTCATTTATTTAAAAAGATAGATTTTGCTTCATTGCTATTTCAAAACTTTTAGAAACGATCTAATTTGACAAGCTGCTTAACTTAAAACTAGAATGAGCTCTCAGCAGGGAGCATACTGACATTAAGATGAAGTTTGACCTTCACCGGTGAACTTCCAACTGCCTTGTTCTGTGAAGTATATCTACATCTGAAGGGGTCCAGTCCTTCCTGGTGGTTTCTTTTCTATTCATTTGTAACTGCCTTACACATCGAGACATTTAGATTTCACCTTTACACCTTTTAAGCTTATTACTAAGGAATTACTTTCATAAAAGCAATTTGCATAAGCTAATAGCTCACAAAAATGACCCGATGGATGCGTTTACGTTCGACCATTCTTGAAGTATCTAGCCTACACTTACAATCACTGACAAACTCATTCGATTTCGAGGGGAAATGAATTGTCTTTATTAAGAAGAATATCTGCGCTGGTCCGATGGTATAGTGGTTAGTATCATGGTAGGCCACACAGATGTCGCGGGTTCCCGGTCACCCAGGGCGATGAAAAATCACTGGCTCTGTATCATGATCAGTTACTGCTGCAGTGTGGGGTCTGGGGTGGGAAGCTGAAACCAACATTCTTTGGAATCTTGAATTTCAAGTTGTTGGCCCGTTGTGCTCGTTCCATGTGAATAGCTTTCATCGATCTGTCATGTAAGTAACAAAAATATTGATTATACGTCTCAGTCAGGTTACACCCTCACATAGAAGAACATGTCATAAACGCTCAACGGAAATATTTGCATATGTATCTCAAACGGTGAAAACGAGTCAGTGACCGTAAGTGGAAACAAAACTAGCAAATACTGGATATTCATATGAAGCACTGGTTAGGATTACCAATAAGTCGTTCACTTGTACGAAGAGCGTCAGTGGTATGTTGAGGTATGTAGTACCAACGTGTGCTTATGACGTCATGTTCGCTATAGTTTGGACGCACCCTAACAGGTATATAAATATTTAGACCATTCCTTATACCTTGTTTGAGCTGTAAAACCTAAAGAAGCGGAAATAGTGATATTGATCTTTAACACCAAATTTGGTTCTGTAATCATTCATGGAAAGTTGGTAAAATCTAAAGCCAATGACGGAGTATTAGTAAGTCCTCTTTTCTTTTAGAAGTTTTTTGTCTAAACAACAAATCTGCACTTGAAGTTATATTATATCCGAATTAGTCCGTCAAAATGTATGAGGTCTATATATTGTTTACCAATAATGAATTAACATTTCTGTGATTGTTTTTGTATGCAACGAATCGTATACTACTGAGGATAATTTCCATCGAATCGGTATTTCAAGGCCAATCACCGAGTCTCGTGGATATTTATTCAGTGATCTAATCAGTGGCCATTGAAGAAATTTGAGTTGCTTCCTTATTCTATGAATAATTATATCAGCGATTTCAATCAGCGTAAGAGCATCGTGCAGAACGCTCGTGGCTTCTGCCACAGGTATATTGTTCAGTATTTAGCAATAAAAGATAAATACTTGATCCATGCTTAAGGTGAGAATTTGCATACCTTTTTTCCCGACTTAAAATCAGGCTCCATTAGTCATTCTCTTTGGCAAAGAGAACTTCTCTCTGCTTTAAAAAAAAAAAAAAACTTTTTTTTTTTTTTTTTTTTTTTTTTTTTTTTTTTTTTTTTTTTTTTCGCTTCAATATCCTCCCCTTCCAGGAAATCTGGAGTCCTGATTTCCGCGGCGATATTTTGCAATTTTCAGCCATGCGGATCTTTTCTTGGGTGCTTTTGCCCTCCGTTTTTTCTCCTAAGTATTTTATAATATGCACCTGTCTTTTGCTAGTAACAGCGCGCGCGCACACACACACACAGTCATGTTCATATATGCAAAGAGTTCCCTTAAGAATGCAGAACATTATGAAAATAAAACGAACCTGCTAGAAATACAAGAACGTCATCCATTAAATGCGATGGCAACTGGATGAGAGAAATATGCTGGGCTGTTTATTTGTGTATTTGTGTGTATTATATATATATATATATATATATATATATATATATATATATATATATATATATATATATATATATATATATATATATATATATATATATATATATATATATATATATATATATAGACTACCACAACCTAAATATGATTAAGTTTGTGACCTCATTCGACCAATTTACGGGCAAATGAAGTGCTACTTTTCCTTTGAATTAAAGAGTCGGAAAGTGAATGCATAGTATATCTGATGATATTTTGAGATCGATGATGATAGCAACGCTCCTTCCTTTCCATTACTCAGTGTGACAGCGCGTCATGCCAGTTTATGCCTCTCGATTTTGCCCTATTTAAATCTGTAGTAGGATTCATTCGTGCTGCTCTGTACTTTTTTATGTATGTTTCTCATGATTTAATTCCGAGTTACTTGTGGCCTAAGGGTCGCGGCTGAATCGTTTTAGTTTTCTATAAAAGAAACTATTTAGATGGCTTTGTGTCTCTCCGCCCTCAGATCTTAAAACACTACTGAGGCTAGAGGGTTGCAAATTGGTATATTGATCATCCACCCTCCAGTCACCAAGCATACCGAATTGCAACCCTCTAACTTCAGTATTTATTATTTTATTTAAGGTGTAGGTTAGCCATGATCATGCGTCTGGCAACACTGTGGAACAGGCCACCATCGGAACATGGCTGCATTATACGCTCTACAGAAAACTTGATTGCCCCGAAGTTTTTTACTTGTTATTTTTTGTGTGTTCTTTTTTAATTACCTTAATTACGCTAAGGGCGTGTTGTCCTGTGAAATCTTGTCGTGAAAGCTCTTAGCCTTTTACCTAGTTACAGAAGACTGGGCATTCATCAGTAAATAATAATAATAATAATAATAATAATAATAATAATAATAATAATAATAATGTTCTAAAGGGTCCACACTAATACAAAGTGTTAGAGTCCGTTTATAATTTCTAAGACTTTACAAAAAGCTTTCGAACCCTTCCCTGGAACCCTTCCCTGGGTTCATCGTCTTAAAAATTATACACGGACTTTTAACACTTTGTATTATTGTGGACCCTTTAGAACATTATTATATACTCTCGCGATAGAGAGTTTTTCCCTACAAATAATAATAATAATAATAATAATAATAATAATAATATTTAGATGGAAATTGAATAACATCAAGTGACCTGTTCGTAGCTGTACCGTTAAATAATATTATTATATATGATTGGCAGTCTGCAGGTGTGTTCTACAGCAGTAATGAACCCCACAAGGAAGAAAATCATTTGGCAAAGGTAAAATGCTCAGCTTTCCACCTGACTGAGATAATGGAATTTTCACCATTTTATTAGGTTTTCGCTTTTTATCGTCTAGTTTTCAACAGTGTAGCAGAATATTGATTATTGGCCAGTCCCCAAACGTGGAAGTTACAAATAGATTGCAACAGAATATATAGGTTCCTTTCCTTGAGGGAAGGAACCTACATATTTAATTGCAATCTCTCTCTCTCTCTCTCTCTCTCTCTCTCTCTCTCTCTCTCTCTCTCTCTCTCTCTCTCACACACACACACACACACACACTCTCAACCAGTGGTGGTGCCAGTTCGATAGAACCTCATCAGTCATCGAGCGAATCTCTCAAAAGGCCGACACTTTCAGCTTTAACGCCATCAGCAACTTTCCATCAAAATGTGTGGCCGTGGGGCCTTTCAGTCATTGCCTCTAAGTTGAGGAGAACATTTTCCCCTATTTTGTTGTCCTGATGAGTTTTTGATTTCTTCCCAGTAGGCTGAAAGATGCAGTCTTTTCCGTCGGTTTCACGGTGGAAAAAAAAAAATGGTTAGTGTGGAAATATTCAATATTATGTTTTAAATAATAATTCGTTGCCCTTAACTGGGGATGACTCCCCAGAAGTGACAGGACTTCGAAATATCCATGAATTAGTCATTTTATAGAAAAGGATGCATTGAACAATTTCATTTCTGTGGTTAAATGACTGCCACATTCATCATGTTGCATCATGGATGAACTCCTGGGTAGAAAACTTCCCTAACATTAGATGCATCATGCGTCTACAGAGCGGGATCATTGGCAGCGTGTTGGACTCCCTGACACACTGCTCTGTCTACCTCATTCGATTCCTGGATGTTGTGGCTCTTCCTTTCTAGTACTCTCACGCCTTCCACCCACCGCTTTCCAGGCCTTCTTCTCTTGCTTCCTCCTGACATATTTCTTCCTTTGTTCACACTTTTCATTCAACGTGTCTTCCTCCATTCTTCCCACATGACCGAACTTTCTCAAAACACTGATCTGTCCCTTACTTTCACTTCCCCTCTTGTTTACCAGTTCTGTGTATCTGCACATAACGCCCCCTTTTACTTGTCTTTGTGAATCATGAAATATGCCACCCATTCGTCTCTATAGCGTCGATATTTTTTCTTTCATCCATATTCAACTTATGCACGTGTCTTCGATACTGAAGAATTGGCCAAAAAATACTTTCATATTGCAATCTTGGTTCTCATAGACAATCCAAGTTTCCCTCTTATATTAAGACCCAATGATTCTTACAGTTTTTTCTATCACCGTTATCTTAAGATAAGTAGAAACCTTCTGACTCAATTTTGAACACATTTGCGTATTCAGACAGGCCTTACACAGTATGGTCAGTCACTAAATTACACCTTCACCACTTCATTGCAGTTTATCTCTCATAATCCCGTCGACTCCTGACATCTTTCCTTTCTTCAGCCTCTTAAGGGTAGGCTACCACTTTGGGGGGTGCCGATCGTAAAAAATATTTGCCAAAAATACACTAATCAAGACAGGCTAATGAAATTTTCAGGCATTATTAGCACTATAATAATGCATATTCCCTGTGAGTTTTATCATCCTACAGGGAAAATTAATGATTTTATGAAAAAAAATGTGAAAAAACGGAAATTTCCGGCCCCTCGTACTGAAGGTTATTGGTGATTGGTGAGAAACTACAGTCTTGAATAGAAATTCGGTCTGACAGAATGTTGGTATATCCACCTGGAACATGCACAAAAAAAAATTATCAAAATAGAACAGTAAATAAGCACGTAATAACAAAAAAAAGAGCAACAACTTTGTAAGTTCAGCGAAAGCCCCGCTGAATAGAGGACTATAGCTAGAAGAAAATATTCAGGAAAAATTCAAATCTCGATTTAGGGACAAAACCTTTTGAGAGTTTGTAGTTATTATGTCACTTGATAGCCTAAAACATCTAAAAATTATATTATTTAGGACAATCAAAGAAAACCCACCTCCAAAAAAAAAAAAAAAAAAAAAAAAAAAAAAAAAGGGTGGGGGTGGTTTTTTTCTTTGATTGTCCTAAATAATATAATTTTTAGATGTTTTAGGCTATCAAGTGACATATTAACTACAAACTCTCAAAAGGTTTTGTCCCTAAATCGAGATTTGAATTTTTCCTGAATATTTCTCCTAGCTATAGTCTGCTATTTCGGCGGGGCTTTCGCTGAACTTGCAAGTTGTTGCTCTTTTTTTTGTTATTACGTGCTTATTTACTGTTCTATTTTGATAATTTTTTTTGTGCATGTTCCAGGTGGATATACCAACATTCTGTCAGACCGAATTTCTATTCAAGACTGTAGTTTCTCACCAATCACCAAATAACCTTCAGTACGAGGGCCGGAATTTCTGTTTTTTCACATTTTTTTTCATAAAATCATTAATTTTCCCTGTAGGATGATAAAACTCACAGGGAATATGCATTATTATAGTGCTAATAATGCCTGAAAATTTCATTAGCCTGTCTTGATTAGTGTATTTTTGGCAAATATTTTTTACGATCGGCACCCCCCAAAGTGGAGCCTACCCTTAATTGCAGTCTGTACGTCCTCATCAATACCTTTCACAAGGCCTTTCTCCCGTAGGGGGTAGTGCCGTCAGTTGGCCTCATGCGGTGCACTGTAGGCATTACTTAAGGTTCTTTGCAGCGTGCCTTCGACCCCTAGCTGCAACCACTTTCGTTCCTTTTACTGTATCACCTTTCATATTCTCTTTCTTCGTCTTACTTTCCACCCTCTCATAACACTTGCTTCATAGCGCAACTGCTTTTGAGGTTTTCCTCCTGTTACACCTTTCAAACCTTACACTGTCCATTTCCGTTTTAGCGCTGAATAGCCTCGTAGGTCCCAGTGCTTGGCCTTTGGTTAATTTCTATATTCATCTCATCTCAACTCAACACAAGGCCTCTCTCTCTCTCTCTCTCTCTCTCTCTCTCTCTCTCTCTCTCTCTCTTATTTTATTTATTTATTTATTTATTTATTTATACAACACTCCACAAATCTTGAGAACTGTCGCTCCATCGACCCAGGACGCTATTCTTTTCAAAAAAACAACTCTCCATTTGATCTGTTTGCCCATTACCTTTCCTCACGGCTCTACCTCCTTGTAGCGCACCTTATTTCCTCATTTCTTCTGGAGTCATGTAGGCGATCTTCCCTTTCATCTTGCAACTGTAGTCAACAATAATCTTAGATTTTCCTTCTGAACTTCTGGTTTTGCCATCTCACCATCTGCTGTTTTTATTCCCTCACCCAACCACCCTAAAACTACAAATGCTTCTTGTGTGTATGTATGTATGTATGTTTTGTACATTAACGGGAAATATGAAAATATTCTCAAATGTGATGTAAAGAAAATATGATGTATAGGAAATATACAGCATTTAAAAATGCTGAATATTTTCTGTAATTTAACAGTACCGTATATTTTCTAAAAATATTTCTTTATATTTTTATTATTCTCTCTCTCTCTCTCTCTCTCTCTCTCTCTCTCTTCTCTCTCTCTCTCTCTCGTTAAATTTAAATTTCCCATTCTCCATTCCTGTTACAACGGTTTTATTACTAGCAATTACATATATATATATTGTATAATAGAGAATCGCATACCAAACCCGTACCATTTTTCAGTGTTGGAAAACTGATGAATTTGATTAATTTGTAGCCAAAAGTGAAGTTGTTACGGCGAAACAGCCGCCGACTCTATTGTAGGTGTTGTCGTCTACTTGCCTGTCGTTTTGTTGCTAGTATCATTTAAACAGAAGCCAGTTTACTTATACCATATTGGGTTTTCTTGTAAAACCACGTACTATTATTTGAATATTGTCTAGAGACATTTATTTGATAGCTGTTTTTTCTGAAGCTATTAAAAACTTTACTCTGAAGCCATTGAGTCATTGTTATCGCAGAATGTTTTTTCTACAAGAACTTCAAAAGTTTGTCAAACGTTTTATACAGCGTCTGTTTCTGTACTGTCTAGAAAACAAAAAATGGGTAAAAAAAGGAAATATAGACACTGGTCATCTGTTCTGTGATGAAGCGGAATGTAATTAAATTACCAGGTGGATAAAAAAATCTACTTGGATTTTTGAGAAAGGGAAAGCATTCGGGCAAATATGCCAAACAACTCAGGAAACGTTTACTCGAGAACATTGCTGACATTTCGTTGCTTATGTCATTGATACTGACAGTGAAGTATATTACCAATCTAACGATGTAAGGTTCTATTGAAAGAGGGATTCTGTACCGAAGAACTGAGACGTGTAATTACGCAGTGAATATCAAGGAATGAATCGGCTGAAGTTTTTCATATGGAGAAACTGTTGGAAAAAGCTTTCAGGAAAAGAAAGCTAGTGTGTTCAAGCTGGAAAATGGATAATGGCTGGAAACAGGAACCGTTATATTCCATTGCAGAGGAACTGCATTGTCGTACTCAAGAACGCTCAGGCAACGGGAAAGTGCCATTTTGCGAAGACAAAATTTTGCCGGAATTGTTTTGCATGATTAAAGTCCATAAAAGTAAGTCGAGTTGTGGAAAATGAGGATAAGGCTCAGGTCCTGCCTCTCTACTATAGTAGTGCTATTGAATACGAAGGCGAGTGTAAGGGCGGCTTCTTACCTTAAACGAGGACATAAGTAAAACATATAGGCAAGTTTTTACAAATCACCCCAGGAGTGAAACGATGACGAAATAGACAAATTACGAGCATTTTACATAGATTTTCAGATTTATAGTAATGAATGAAGAGCAAAGGTGAAACATGAAAGTTGGAGCACTTAATCAAAAAATCAGTTTGCTTGCTTTAATCATAAGATGATGTATTTTCCTGTTTTTTTTTCTTTTTTCATAGAGGTCAAAGTAAATAGAAAGAAATAAAGTACCCTTGTAGTAGTTAGTAAAAGTTGACACCCCCTGACAAGGGGGTTCTATTCACCACCTCTACACACTAAAAATAAGAAAACAAGAAACAGGAATAGCGGAGGAAATTCTCGGGTGTTATCTGGCACTCGTCCACATAATAAATGAGAGCACTCAGCTGTGAGCTTACCACCTCCAAACTACGCAGTACCTCTCCTTGTAAAGACAAACTAAGTATGAGGATTAACTTTGGACACCGAGCTTTCATTTGCTTAGTATTCTCTGAAATATACAGAATAAAATATCCGTGAATCATTTCTCATTAGCGTTGCTTGTACATGGTTAACATTTGTTTCGAGACCTTGAATGGGGAACTTGGTTTTTTAACCTCAATGGCCAGTTCCCATAGGGGGGGAAAGTGCCATCAGTGCACCTCACGCGGTGCGTTGTAGGTATTACTTGAGGTTCTTTGAAGCGTCCCTTCGGCCCCTACCTGCTACCGGTTTCATTCCTTTTACTGTACCACTAGTGACATCGTCTTTCTTCCATATGACTCCCCACCATCTCTAACAATTGTTTCAAAGTGCAGCTGCGAGGATTTCCTCCTGTTACACCTTTCAAGCCATCTTACTGTTAATTTCCCTTTCAGGTATGAATAACCTCATAGTTCCCAGCGCTTGACTTTCGGCCTAAACTCTATAATCCTATTCCTATTCAAAGGTCAGACTTGAAAGCTTAAATATCAGGGAATTGCTGTTGTATCACTGAAAAGTATAAACCTAAGATATTTGCTCAAGCGTCTAGCTGTGAAGAATTTAAGCCACCGAAAGTCCTACCTTTTTTCGTTTGTGTAACGGTTACCATAGTAACAAACTGTGAATTCCAGACTTGATTTCTCTCAAAAAAATTAATAATCTGGAATAGGTAACTTATTGGCTGCATCTGCCACTCTTCATGAAGTCCTGTAACTTGTGTCTGAGATGTTTTGTTGAGATAGACAAACACTCGGGATGAAAAGCACGTTCCTTCAGCGTCGTTGGCGAATATGCACTTCTTCTCTTTAAATGTATTCTGTAAATGAAACTGCTGGACCTGATGTCCCTTAGTTTTTCTTTTACCTTTTCTTTTAACGGTTCTTTTATTGTTTTTACGATTTATAGTCAGCCTTCTGATGATAGTTTAATGATCTTTTTGTAATCATCAGCATAAAAATACATTAAACTGTAAGATGCTGAACGTTCCTATGTTCCTAACAATCTCTAAATCATACTCTTTTGATTTAGTTAAATAATGAAGTGTTTATTTCTTCATAAAAAAACTTGGTATTTCGCTGTGACTGCTTGTCGTTCAATTTACGGCACGTTATAAGGGTCTCATTAGATATTATGCTTACTGTATTCACGAAAATTTTATATTTAATACAGTTTTGGAGCATATTTCCTCTGCTTATGATGCTCGCACAGAAATGGAGACATTCTCTCTCTCTCTCTCTCTCTCTCGTCTCTCTCTATCTCCTCTCGTCTCTCTCTCGTCTCTCTCTCTCTCTCTCTCTCTCTCTATATATATATATATATCATATATATATATATTTTATATATATATATATATATATATATATGTATGTGTGTGTGTGTGTTGAACCCTTATAAGGGTTATTACTGTTTTTTAAAACACCGACGTACAGGAGTTGGCAGACGTGCCCGAAGAACACTCTCTCTCTCTCTCTCTCTCTCTCTCTCTCTCTCTCTCTCTCTCTCTCTCCAGCGCTACTTCCCTAGTAGCATCTAAACTAGTGTGTGTGTGTGAATTAAACAAAAATTAACTTTATTCTGCAAAATCAACATAAGACAGGTTAAATGAAAGGCAAGCTAAAAGCAGGTTTTTAAACCACTCCAAATACTAATAAAACATAAGTGATAATAAATGTGGGAACCAAATTCCCATTCCCCATCCATATTATTTCCAATGTTTGTGAGTAAGACAGACGTCCAAGCCACCTCATGCTTTTGCCCACATGTGCATCGTAGCGCCTCAGTGGCATGATCGGTATGGTCTTGGCCTGCCACCTCGGTGCCTGCGAGTTCGATTCTTGGGCATTCCACTGAGGTGTTAGAGATGTGTATTTCTGGTGATAGAAGTTCACTCTCGACGTGGTTCGGAAGTCACGTAAAGCCGTTCGTCCCGTTGCTGAATAACCGCTGGTTCCATGCAACGTAAAATCACCTTACAAACAAACATGTGCATCGGCTTATCCATGTAACATCTGTTAAAGAGAGAAACACCTCTCATTTAAACAAAGTCAAGTAAACTGGAATGTTTCCCACGCCACAAAATATATGCTAAAGAAAATGTACGAAAAATACAAATTACAAAGATTAAAGACTATTCTAAAACACACGGCAAGTTAATGAATGTTAATAAACGTCTTAACTCACAATTTTATCAGGTAAATTGGAGCTTGGAATTTTCATTATCTCGACCAACTCCCCCAACAGCAGTGAGACACATTTCACAAAAAATCTCGCACTTGCCTTATCAAACACTCCCACTGGGTACAGACGAATATACACCATACCCATGGCACACCCATAATCCGGATTTTTAACCAGATAAAAGCTTCTGGAAGTTTCCATGCGGGCACTGCTTCCTCTCTACGTGTCACCTTCTCTGAGGCACTACAGATCAGGCGGCTAAGCGTTGAATCGTGCAGAATGTCCCGGGTCGCGCCTGAGTAGGGATGAATCAGTTAACGTTGTTCCATGTTTTACAATATATATAATATATTTGTGTGAGGTTGCTAGGCCCATGTTCGTTTCTTTATCTAGCTGGGATGTATTTCTGTCTAGAGAACTATTGCGATGACCCCAGGGTGGTCAGCTTCACTCAGTAACAAGAAGTGCCCATCTTTCAAATCCCCTAAACTCTGAAGCCCATATATGAGGTATGATGACCATTTTTTTAGAGGGCAGATTCCTTACTGAAGCACCTTTCAGGTCCAATCCCTCCCTTCCGCCACTTTAGTTTGGGGTCACGGTCTAATTACCCATGTCAGAAATAAGAGATTTTATTTTATTTTATTTTTATTTTATTTTTTTGCATAATTTGATCACATTTGTAATTTGTATTGTATAGTGAACATTATTTATATGAGTTCAGTGTTTCCTAGAGGCTGATATTTTGTCTTGTCCTCATGCTTGAAATGAAAACAACTGCTGATTTAGTAAATCAAGCACCCTTACCACCAAAAAAATAGGGTAATATAGTTAGCTGCTCGATAGTTACCAGAAGTAGCAGTACGTCACTGGAAAGGCGGTTCTTTATCGAAATTTAATTTTGGTGATCATAGACATGTGAAATCATTTTGGATCGTGGTGTGTTCGACCTTTTATTTTCCCCATTTTGCATTGTGAACGTCCTGATTTTGGCAAACGAGAGTTTTCGGTATTTATGCTGAATAAAACAATATTTGTTCTTATGTTTTAGTGCTTAGTAACTAGGATAAGTATCATTTAGCTGCCAAACATTAGCAAGAACGTTTATCCAACGTTTGCATCAGGGAGAAAAAATATATATTTTTATGACGCTATTCATTTAACTGGATAATTATTTACCACGGAGTGTTGGAATTCTTTTATCGGCTATCTTCATCTCGTCATATTCATCTTTTTTTTTTTATTTCGAATTTGTTGTATAAATTGATATGTTCCAACCAATCTGCTTTAAAATGACAACAGAATGAGTATCCCAACTTGGAAATTAAAATTCAAACTAGCCATTCAAAGAGATAAATTGCAAAGTTCAAATATATATATAGCCGAGATAGAGACCCGAATGAATTTGTCGACTGTCTAGTACGGTAAACCAATGGCCCAGTTTTGAACCCTGGCTGGGTCAGATGTGCTTATCACTGATAATGCCAATTCGATGTAAGTTGTTCCCATGGTATAATGAATTGAAAATTTAGTAACATTTGTGGATTATTATTTTTGACAATCTACATACGTGCATACACGCACATACGTGTATATATATGATAATATATACTAGTATATATATATATATATATATATATATATATATATATATATATATTATATTATATCTATCTATACACACACACATATAAATATCTATATATATAGAGAGAGAGAGAGAGAGAGAGAGAGAGAGAGAGAGAGAGAGAGAGAGAGAGAAAGAAAGAAAGTTGATGTAGTCGTCGGTAAAAATGAACCCTATTTCCATTATTATATATATATATATATATATATATATATATAGTATATATATATATATATATTATATATATATATATATATATAGTAACGGCATTTCTTTAATTCTGGCGTTTCAAGACATCTCTCTTATTATCAAAGCTGAGATAATACATTAAAATATAAATATAAAAAACAGACTCATACTTGAAATGACAACCAAAATATAAAACAAAGATGTATGAGAAAAAATAAAAAATATAGGAAAACGTACTTTCCGGTCGGACGAAGTACAAAAGCAGAGTGACATAAACAAAGAATTCCAGGCCGGGGTAAAATCACGTCAGGTGATTTTACTCCGGCCTGGAATTCTTTGTTGAGGTAGTTTACCTGACGTGAGTTTACCCGTGCCAGAAATGCTTTGTTTATATCACTCTGCTTTTGTACTTCGTCCAACTGGTAACGTTTTTCTACATTGTGTTTCTCATAAAACTTTGTTTTATATTATGTTTGTAATTTTAAGTTTGAGTCTGATTTTACAATTTTATTTTAATGTGTTATTTCAGCTTTGATAATGAGACAGATGTCTTGAAACATCAGCAATAAATAAATATTACTGTGAGCGTCCTCCTCTGCCGTTGGTCCTATATTTGTATACACACACACACATATATATACATACATATAATATATATATATATATAGATATATATATATATATATATATATATATATATATATATGTATATATATATATATATTATATATATATATATATATATTATATATATATATATACGCATTATATTTATATATAGATATGACTATAAAATATTTTGTTGGAAAAGAATTCCATCTAATAACGCGAACCCATAAAACTCGAAAGGGTAGATTTTATAGGTTATATTTCTGAGACAACTGTCATCCTTAACGGACAGGCAATGCATTAAGGGGTACAGAACAGTGCATAGAAATGTTCCAGAAGTCGACCACTACGTCACTACTGTAGACAGCTTCTTATTTTTCTTAAACTTTGGTTGGAGGAAGATTTTATCAGTCATATCTGAACCTCAAGCTGCTTTTGAGAGGTTCATCGCATTTCTTTGTTTAATGAATGCTGATTCTACCATCTGGCTTTTGCACCGACAATTGCTGTCAAGAGGAGCGACTTCTGGAGCATTCCTTCATCTGTATGTTTAAGGAACACTGTCCTGTAACCCTTAATCAATTACCTGTCCGTTGAGGAATTACAGTTGTCTTCGAAAGCTAACGCTATATGCTCTACCATTTTGGTGTTTTATAGGCTCCTTCTATTATTGTTATTATTATTATTATATAAATTAAATATAAGAAAGCAAAGTTATAAATGATAATTATAAGGACATAAAAAGGATGGTAAAAGAGAAGCGTATGAAGGTTTAAGCACCTGACTATAAGCAGATACTACATAGGAGAGAAATGTGTGTTTGCGTGTGCATATATTTATTATGTGGAAAGATAAGAGCAGTTTGGAGTAACAAGAAAAATTAACTGCGTATATTTTGTAGTTAAGTCATACTAAAATCGCTGTAAGCAAAGAAAAGGAAAAGGCGCTCTTGTATTTTCAGAATTCTCGTTCGTAGCAGGTTGTCGCTTTCAGTAACTGTCCTCATCATTAAATTCTCTTTGACAGGCTATTGAACATTGGCATTATGCAGAGGCCCTTTCTTTCGGAAACTACTGCTATGTAGTCGTCTAATTTGTATTTTCATTTTTTTTAATTTTTTTCTGCCTCAGACCATGAAAAACGTTCTCACCTTTTAAACGAGTTTCCCTACCCGACCGTAGTTAGTGCTAATGAAGTGAATATGTATTCTTTTTAATTCGACCGATTAGGAGATTTGTAATTAAGATTTCAAATTTATCGGGATTTTTCCTAGCTTCTTTATGGTCTGACCTTTTTCCAAGTGTTATTTTTTTTTATTCTATATATCTGTACGGGTTCCAGAAAGGTGTATATCAGCATAAAACTGATAAATTTCTCTGAATATTTAAACATACTCAGTGTACTTCCTTATTCTATGCATTCCGGGTGTCTTTTAGATAAAATTTATGGCGAAAGATTTACTTTGTATTACACACCAAAGGCTCTCTCTCTCTCTCTCTCTCTCTCTCTCTTACTTTTTGTAAGTGCATTGTCCCTCCCTTTTTCTCCAACGCTCGTTTGGGATTTATATCCATACAGTTGTGTTCTCTCTCTCTCTCTCTCTCTCTCTCTCTCGAGAGAGAGAGAGAGAGAGAGAGAGAGAGAGGAGAGAGCATCATATCCTGCCATCGACTGCAAATCAAGTGGTATTTTCCCCAGGACCCTAACAAAGGTTTTTCCCTCTCCCAGAGCAATAAGACTTTTCGTGTACTGGAGCAGGTTGGCTTGCAATGGTAGCTTTGCTTTGTTGAGGCTGGATTTAAAAAAACGCCTGCCATTTTACCGCAATCATAACTTCCTGTGCGCACATGTGATTCCAAAGGCTCTCTCTCTCTCCTCTCTCTCTCTCTCTCTCTCTCTCTCTCAAGGGAATTTTATGAATTCGCCCAACTTTTTTAGGAGGAGAGAGGAGAGAGAGAGAGAGAGAGAAGGAGAGAGAGAGAGAGAGAGAGAGAGAGAGAGATACCATTATAGGTCACAAGACAAAGGAAACAAAGCGCTGGATCAGCTAAAGTTATTTTTATGGTAAACCCAAAATGAGAATTTGTCTGCATGTCATGTTTATCAGAGAATGGTTTTATTCAAGTTTTAGCTTATTGTCTAGCATTTTTTGCTAGACAATAAGCTGATTTGCAAAACATATTTATGTTGTTTTCTATGTAATTGTTCTTAAATATTAGGTAATTAACAGACTGAAACTAATAGTAGGTGGTTTTGTCCTTGAATCACTGTTCCTAAATCAGAGATTATGAGAATGGATCGTGATGGAGTAAAGGGTATGATACTGGAATGTCAGCCTATCAGTAATGTTGCCCCACATTTAGGTGTCTTGAGCTATAATGGATCTGTTGAAAACGATTTTGCCGTAAGGTACCTTTCCTAGGGTTTTAACCCTGTATGTATCTACCTGTGCGGCGTGTTTAGTACAAGTCCGTTGGGATGACCATAAAAACATGATCAGAGGACTGTAAATATCATGAAGCTAATGTCTCCAAAGTACTAATATTGGTCTTAGATAACGACCCCCGAACTTTGCTGGGAGTCACTATCTCGGAAAGATCCGTAGAAAGAACGAAGAAGGCAGATCAGACCATAGGTAGCTTAGCAGAGCATGATATTAGGTTGTGACATTGCGGACTAAGACAAACACTTCATTACTAAAATCATCTATAGTCAATGGAAGGCAATCTAGATGTGGTAATGAAACAGTTTATGGACTTAATTTATGTTTGAAGATTAAGCATTACAGAGATTGCTTTGTATCAAGTAGCAAGATCACATTTGTAAGAAAATCATAGGAGATCACAGCTGGTCTGTACATAGATGAAAGAACACATGTTCTGAACATAGATGAAAGCTTGATGACTGATCCATACCTTTGGCAAGACATGTTAATCAGTGACTTCTTGAAAAGTTTGTACGAAAGGCCGATACTTGGACGCTTTAACCCGTAGTGCGTTAGTGCACTTCATGCGGTGAACTGTAGGAATTACTTAAGGTTCTTGGTAGCGTCTCTTCGGCCTCTAACTGTAACCCCTTTCATTCCTTTTACTGTACCTACATTCATAGTATTTCTTCTATCTTACTTTCCACCCTCTTCTAACAAGTATTTCTAGGTGCAGCTGCGAGGTTTTCCTCCTGTTACTCCTTTCAGTCCTTCTACCCTCAATTTTCCTTTCAGTGCTTGGCCTTTGGCTTAAATTGTATATTCTATCAATCTATGTATCTTGGAGGAATGGGAAGGCCTAGACCATTTACGTGATACGGCGTTGGAACCGTTTGTTACTTAAGTTTATTCGATGGGATTTTCCGTGTCTCCTGCCTTTGTGATTTATTTGTGCTTTTTGCTTATCTTCATGCTTAGTAGTAAGTTTTCTGTTTATATAATGAAAAGACCTGTAGTTCACTGGTACATAATGTACCCCATAGTAATCTTTTTCATGATTTGGACTTATTAATTGCAAATATTCTTTATCTGGTAACACAGCTCTGGCTTTATTTTCATCCATTTCTTCAACATAACTTTTCAAGAATTCTCGCTTATAAATACACCAGGAAATTCTGGCGGGCTAATTTGATCACAGTGACTAAAGGGAATAAAAAACTCCTTCAACATAATTGACTCGTTTTGCATATCGTTAAAGTGGAATTTTGTTTAGGCTTAAGCAGTGGAACTTTTTTTTTATATCTTTTTAGACCTTGAGTTGAATATGTCATTAGTGATAGTTCGGTAAAAGTTTCTTGCTTCGCGTGTGTGTGTGTGTGTGTGTATGAGAGAGAGAGAGAGAGAGAGAGAGAGAGAGAGAGAGAGAGAGAGAGAGAGAGAGAGAGAGAACATTATGGACATGAGTCATGGCATGTCAAAGATTTGATAAATTTGAAAAAACCTGAAGAAGAGTAATGTGTGTCAGATGGCAGGAGAGAGTGAGCTACGATAGACTAAGGCAAATTGCAGATGCTCCATATGTAGATGAGGTGACGATGAAAGGGAGATGAATATGACTTGTACATGTCCTTGGCACAACCTCTGGGGAAATAGTACGGGATTGTGTCAATAGGGCTGCTGTAGTGAGCCACGTGAGGAGTTGGAAGAGCCACACCTACATGGATGAGAACTGCGAGAAGGGGAGGCTGGAAGTGAGTGGAGATTTGCTGAAGATAAGGCACAGGAAAGACATGATTCGCGGAATTTCGCGATGATGATGGAATATATTCCTACGTGAATAAGTATAGTTACTATCGGTGGTATATAAAACAGAGAGAGAGAGAGAGAGAGACGAAGTTGAATAAACCAGGAATAGAAAAAATGATTTTCAGGAATACCCAAGGACTTCATTTTTTCTTTGGAATTGAGATCTGATACTGATGGAAAGTGATGAAAAGACAAATAGAAAAAAAAACCAGGAATGAAAAGTTAAATGAATAAATCATGACCCTTGTGACAAAGTCAAGCCAGCAATAACTATAGGTATTAAATATTTGAATAAAATAATCTGAAAAATAACCTGGTAGGATATTCTGATCATTAGATGAGATTTTTCAGGAATGCTGACGTGGGGATTACTGACGTCATTCATTCAGGTCTAATGCCTGCTGCTTGCTTTTAATATCATAATTATTTGATGAAATTGGCTTCATCCATTAGCACAATTAATGGCCGTTATTTAGAAGAGAGCAGCGATTGCTGGTAATGAAGTCGATTGGCTTGTTAAAGTAATCGGTTTAATGCGACTACATCATTTGGGAGTGTGGGTGGATTTCGAATGCTTCTCTCGTATTGCAGCAGATGGCAATCGTCAGTAAATGGGATGGTGCTCGTCATTTGGAACTAGAGAGTGCGCTTTCCCGTGACTAATTACAATGATAGTTTATAATGTCAAAAATGAAAGATAGTTGCTTAGAAAATTGAGAGACGACGTTTCTCTGTAAATTTCTGTGAAACAAGTTCCTATGTGTTCATTCCCATGGTTGTGGTGTGTGTGTGTGTGTGTGTGTGTGTATGTATGTCAGTTACCTAATCAGTAACAGAAGAAAGTCAAATATGTTAAGTGTTAAAAAGGCCATATCCGAATTTTTAGCAACCAAATAAATTTGGTTTTATAATGTACAAATATTGTAGGTTTTTAATGGTAATGTAAAGTTATAGGAAACGTTTTGTTGCTGTCAGTTTATATATATTTATGCGCGCGGGCGCACACACACACAATATATATATGTGTGTGTGTGTTTGTGTGTGTATGCGTGTGTGTCTGCATATATATAAACTGGCAGCACCAAAACTTTGAAGTCAGTGGTAACTTGGACACACGCTTTTTAAATACCGAAATTCTTTTGTGTTACGTAATATGATTTTAGCTTCTCCCATATTTTTCATGCCAATATTGGTAATTATTAGAAGAATAAGAGGAAGAAAAGAAGTAGACGACTGTAAACATTATAACATTGATAGTGATTCAGTATTAATGTTCCATTATTTTCCGATGAGCAAATCCTGTTTAGATCCAACATGAAATTTCCCCCCGAAAGGTTTTTGAAAATGGGAACTCACTCTGAGAATAATTGCATCCTCCTGTTTCTGATCTTTTTATGAATATAACTTGAGCTTCATCTGATAACTTTGGTTAACAGCCCCATAATTCAGTATCGGGAAAGGAGAAGAAAGTGGGAGAAGAAAAAGTCGAAATTATGGTTCCGTTTTGGCTGCCTTCCGAAAGGAGAGTAGAGGAAAGTCTTTTCATTTTCTTAGTGGCGTTTTCTGCTTCTCGTCTTTCTCTTCTTTATTGCTTTTCTCGTTGCTTGGTTGATTGGGTTTCTCATGCCTTTTCTATTAATTTTAGATCGCTAGTAATATTCTTATGTAGAGAGCAACAATTTGTTATTGGCCTTAATCATCAGGTTACATGGAGACTGATATTAGAAGGCGAAAACTGTATGATTCAAACCATCTTGGAGGAAGTAAAGGAGTGACATCGAGAAACATAGATGGTTGGAGACGAAGAGGCGATGGAATTGGAGGACTTTAATATCCAGGAAGTGTGACATAGTGCGTAGCGCAATGTGGGTGAGAGGATTGGTGTGGGTATGTGGAGTGGATATACTATTGGTGAAGTTTGCTTTGTTTCTAGACCATCCCCTGCTAGAGTTAATAGCATATTGTAGCATAATTGTGATTCTGTGTACGTATGTATGTATATGTATCTGTATATATAATATAGATAATTATAATTTTATATATATTATATAAATATATGTATATACATATATATATATATATATATATATATATTATATATATATATATATATATATATGCATAAATACATCACATATATTATTATATATATAAATTATATAAATGTATATATATATATATATATATATATATATATATATATATATATATATATATTTATATATATATATATATTTATATATACGTAAGTATAATTTTTCTTTAGTTATGCAATGTTAATGAAAAAGCGAGAATATTGCATGCAAAGGATTATAGAATTGTATTTGGAGTTTTAATTTTAGAAATACACGTTGTTTCCAGCGGGGGAAATGTATTTTCGATAAATCCAAACTAGGGTTGAAATATGAGTGCCATGGGCGGTGAACTTATTCTCATACTTTTTCCAGTAATATAGATACCTAAAATATTCAGTTGTGTGTGTGTGTTTGTGTGTGTGTGTGATTATGGAGTGATGGATCTGTTGTGATGACAACGTTTATAGATATTCTCTGATTTTAAAGTGAGATGGCTCTATCGTTGCAAACTTCAATATATAGAGAGAATATTTTCTTTATGACTTCATGCTTGTGGGTTTAGGAATACCTTGTCGAGACCATCCCTATTTAAATCAAGATATGATAGTACGCTTCCGCGTACTATCATATTATTTTAACCTCCAACAGATTGGCTTACAAAAATACACGTACAGTAACTTGCTGGCTAAGTCAAAAAAGCCTTACCGATTTTTGAAGAATCGCTTCCATGCTGTTCCTTCCCTCGTCTTAGGATCAAACTCATTATTATCCCTCAGTTTTGAGTCGCCAGTACTGTCATTGTCACACACACACACACACACACACAAAGAGAGAGAGAGAGAGAGAGAAGAAACAAAACCAAAGGCAAAGATTTAGCTGTAAGTTGAGAATCGTCGCGTGATGCTGAGCAGTCTTCCACCGGTAGTTGTCAGACGAATCACCTTCAAATGATGTCTTCCTAAATGGGAATGGAAGAAGTATTTTTCGCACGCAACATGGTCCACTCTCTCTCTCTCTCTCTCTCTCTCTCTCTCTCTCTCTTCTCTCTCAAAGTGAATCATTTACGCCGGCGTTTGCTTGTATACAACAAAATAAAATTATGGGTTTACAGATAAAATGCCTTGTACTATTTAATGCTTTAGTTCCCCATCCTACCTCTTTCATTTCTAATTCCGAAAGTGTAAATCTTGATTCCGTCGTGTTTCGGTGGATATCGTCTTAGATTGATCTAAACTACATTAAGGAAAACACAGTAATCTTGATAGAACCACCTCTACATAGAATTCGAAAATTTTGTATCTAAAAGAGGTTTTGCGTCCCTGCAGATTCTTAAAATAAGGGGCTAGTGCCTTCAGTGCACCTCACGGGGTGCGCAGTAGGCATTACTTCAGGTGCTTTGCAGCGTCCCTTCGGAAAATAGCTGCAACCTCTTTCATTCCTTTTACTGTTCTTCCGTTCATATTTTCTTTCTTCCGTTTGACTCTCCACCCTCTCTAACAATTGTTACATAGTGCAACTGCGAGGTTTTCTTCCTCTTACACCTTCTATGCCTTCTTACTGACAACGCTGAATGACCTCATAGGTCCCAGCGCTTGGCCTTTTGGCCTAAATTCTTTATCCAGGTAATTATAGATCCTTAACTTCTGTTGCGAACTCGAGAGTCAGCCAGGTGGAGCCTCCCTTCATGTCTTGTACGTTTAGAATGAGGAACTCATTTAATGGACCTGAAACTAATTAAGAAAAGTTTGACGTTACTTCAGATCTGAGGTATATTAAGGTGTTTTATGCTTCCCTGGCGGGAGACGCGGGTTTTCTTCTCCGACATATGGAGCTCATCATACCAAAGAGACATGAGCAAGTATTTCTGACGCGTCTCCGAATAGGCCATCATCCTCGCCTAACACTCGGACGGACACCTGATGGAGAGTCCACATAAGCCTGCTCCTAATTGCCCTGAAAGCAAAGTGGTGATAACAATGAAACACTTCTCGTGCGAATGTCCGAAGTATAATCAGCAACGATGATCAAGTTTTGGAAATAAATCCATCGGTTAAATATTGTCAGAAGCTTCGACATTTGAAATTAATCCAATTATAACGTTTTTGAAAAATTATAATTCGACAAATTATAGAAACAAAAACAATAATAAAAACAAATCCTTGTGGCCACCCCTGTGAGAGCTGAATAATCACCTCAGTGGTCTGATAAAATTATTTTGATATGAAGAATAATAACAAGACCAAAGGAAATGCGTCGGCATCTTGATGCTCTTTCCTACTTAGGCCAGAAAGGAAAAGGAAATAAAAAGGAAAAATTATATATATCGCGTGAGAGGCTTATCGCAAATAATTGCTTGCCGTGGTATACATATTTATTGCTAATGAAAGCTTAGTCCTTGGTAAAATTACAGAATTTTCCTATCTATTTTGTAAATGCTTTTGCATTTCATTCTTTTTTAAACCGTTTAAAAAGTTGCCTAAGAAAATATTTTTTTTTGTCTGTGAAAAATGTAAACAAATTTGAATGGAAGAGGGAAAACTGAAAAATTTCGAACTTCAAGGTAGAAGACAGGTTTGAAGAATATTCTGTATGCATTTTTCCAATTAATGTTAGTTGAATTTACATTTTCTTGATCTTTTTTGTTTATACGTAAATGAACGTAGTAAGTTTCTTCTTAGACCTCTGTAGTGTTTTGAGCAAACAACGGATGTTCATTCCGTCTGTCAGAAAGCATTCCGCAGTCTTTTCGAGCTGACGGTAAATATCGTTAATCGATAACATTGCGGCTAATAATGAATGACGAAAATTCATGCTCGGCTCCCTCCAATTGTGGTATTGATATCGGCTATAGATATTTACCGTCTACTCAACCAAACCAGCAACTCTCTCTCTCTCTCTCTCTCTCTCTCTCTCTCTCTCTCTCTCTCTCTCTCTCTCTCTCTCTCTCTCTCTCTCCAAATAACCGGGAACAAGAGTGGTTATTTGGTACAAGCCTTTTAGAATGCTTATTGCGCGATGTTGCTGATGAGGTGTGTGTGTGTGTGTGTGTAAGAGAGAGAGAGAGAGAGAGAGAGAGAGAGAGAGAGAGAGAGAGAGTCGTCGGAGATTCGTCGTGGAGTTTATTCCATGTGAAGCTGAGGCCTCTTTGCCAGGGTCCCACAAAGGCTATTAAGCTGTGAAGAGGGAACTATATATACGCAAGGAGGCTAGAGAAGACTCATTCCTCCCATTCCAAATGCCGTTCTTCGCTTCTTCTATCCATCCGCCCTTCATCTTCTGCTTAAATCACCCCTTTCTCCCCCACCCATACCCCCACCCCCATACATTCTGTTATCTCCCCCATCCCGCCAAGTCCTGTGCCCACCCAATCTTTTCTTTTATGTAGAAGCGAAGGGATCTTTCTTCGACTCCATTGTCGGCGAAGATGCGGTGAAGTAGAAGGCACCCTCCTCTTCCCCCCACCCTTTTTTTTTTTTTTTTTTTTTTTTTTTCTGCTGCTGCTGGAGCCATTTCCTTTTAATAAAGTCGCATAGTGAAGATGGTGTTCGTTTCTCAGTCTTAATCTTTGTTTATGTGGTATTGTATAAATTTGTTTCTTCATTGAGTTCAGTCTTATCATTAATTGTCTACTTGGTGGAGCTTTGTCTGTCCTTCTGTCTGTATGTTGTTGCTTTTTTCTTTGCTTTTTCGACGTCAGTCTCACTAGCTGGCGTGACATTGAGTTTTGTCATGCCTTTACTAAGAAGGAAGGTTATATGAAACAGGCACTTATGAAGATGGTATAGATAAGGCCATGACAGGATTCAGCAGCTCCAAGATCACTATCCTTTCAATGGACTGTTCTTACATCATGGAGAGAGAAAAGTAGATCGTTTGTGGTGCTGTTTTAAAGAGATTTCACGGCTTTATAGGAGTCGTTTGATGGTCGCTAAAATGGAATGGTTTCGAACCATTGCCCCTTTGGAATTGCAAGTTCACCAGGGATAGGAGCTCAGTGCTATGACTGGTCATGGAAGTCCAAAGTCAGGATTGACTGTAGGGTCTTATTCCTGTGCCTGGTAGTAGATCTTCTTTTCTGCAACAGGTAATGAACCCCATTTCCCCTGACCGGATAGTTGGATCTCATTTCCATGACTGATTGCCGGGGCACATTCCAAAATTGCTAGTAAGGTCCTACTTCCATTACTATGAGTAGGTTCTCATTCCAGTAGTTGATAATTGGTTTTATTCATAAATGGCAAAAAGGTTTCCTGACATAGTGTAGGGATTTCATTGATTGATTTGTGGCAGTTAAAACTGGCGTGTCAGCATTAGTGTAGTGATTTATTTTTATGACTGGTAACAGGGTCTTTTTTCCATATAACTAGTAATATGGTCCTGTGTGAATAATTAATAGTAATATCTTACTTCCACGATGGCTACAGGTTCTCATTTCCATATTTGGTGACCGAGTCTCGTTTTCACGATAATAATCCGCAATTCCAGGACTGGAAGCATGGTCTTAGTTCCTTGAATGGTAATGAATCCTCTTTTTTAGGACTAATAGTCTTATTTCCACCTTACCTGACCGACTAATCTCCTCACAACGCTGCAACCACTCGCATACTTGAAACAGCATATGTCACACATCTTTTGTACATACAGGTTGTCCATAAAGTCCCAGTACCATTCTGAGCAATAAATACTTGAAATGGTACTGGGACTTTATGGACACCCTGTATATCCTCATTAATATTAATGTCATGTTAAATGTATCATTCTTAGCATAAGCCTTACAATGTCAGCATTCCAGCTATATGTATCATAACTATATTCGTGTCTTGTAGATCGATTTATGTTCATCTTTCCATCTTCATCTAACAGATGATTATTTTCTGACCTCTGCTTTGTTCACCTCGTGTCAGGCCCTACATTTCTGCTCACAATGTCTGTTTGTTTTTTTGAATGAATCAGTAAGGTTGTAGACACAGCCCTTACTCACGCCTTCGCTACAATATAGTCACTCCTAATTGTCACGATTGTTAGTAGGGTTTCATTTCCGTGACTGATAGCAAGTTCATGTGCGGTGGTGGTGTCTTCTCTCTGTATGTGGTATGAAAGTCTTATTTAAATTAGAACTTAATTTCCATAACTGAGTGTATGGTCTTATTTCAAGGACTGGTAATAAAGTTTCATTTTCAAGACAACTAGCTGTGTTTTGTTTCAAGGAATGGTGATAACGTTACATTTTAAGGACTCTTTAGTAATGTCATATTTCAATGAGCAGTGAAAATGTTTCATATTAAGGACTCCTAGTAATGTCTTATTTCATGGACTGATGATCAGGTTTCAGCTTAGGACTCTTAGTTAAGTCTTATATTAATGGACGGTGATAAGGGTTAATTTTCAGGACTCTTAGTCATGTCTTATTACAACGAATGGTCATTAGATTTCATTTTCAGGAATCTACTTAGTAATGTCTTATTACCAGGAATGGTGATAAGATTTCATTTTCAAGACTGCTAGTCGTATCTTAATTCAAGTGATGGTGATGAGGTTTTATTTTCAGGAATGTTACTAGTGGGTCATATCCACGGCCTGTATGTATTAAGTTTTCAGTGTCATGACTGGTGCTGAGATCCCATTTCGAAGATTGGTATGGAAATAAGGCTCTTATCCATAACTGACAGGTCTCCATATATTTGACTGCTAGTAATGTCCGATTTACTTGGCCAGAAATAGTTTCATTTCCAAATCTGGGAGATAGGTCTTTTGTCTTTATGAAATCTTTGCATTCTAGTTAATGATGGTTGGTTGGATTGATGTTCAAGGGTATCTGCCATCACAATTTGTTAATTGTACAACTTTGTTATTTAGTTTCTCGTATTAAGATGTAAGTTAAACGTACTAAATTTTGAAAATAACGAGCAAGTTTATGTCATATTGAAATGAAGCTCGTGTGGAACCTTGTAAAACTTTGTGCAGACTTGAGTTTCGAATCATACATTAATCATTTCGATAAAGTGATGTTCAAGAGCAAACGGGAATTTACTCTAAAAGTGAATCAAATATGTCGAGTGGCAGTTAAGATATTTAAGATAATGTTGCATGCAATCCATGATGATGCCTGGTTAAAATTTTGAAATGAAATTTGAGTTTTTTTATACATTTTATATTCATAAAATACATTTTTTTGAATTAAAATTTTATGTTTATAAAATACAAAATAACTAGATATTATGGCAGATCCTCATTTAGAGGTGGGCTTTGGAAATTGCGTGAAAAAGTAAGAAGTTTGAAGTAAGAGCTTTTAGATGAACACCGTGTGTGAGTCCTATTCCATCTCGTCTGCACTTTTAATCATTAAGAAATCTGAATGTAAATAGTTCTTGAGATCGTTTCATATTTTTCCCAAAACTGACTCGAGGGAGGAAGTTGGTGGTGTTGGGCAAATGCGCAATGCAATTATAGGATTTTAATTCATTACTCCGTCAAGGTAGGATGGAACAAGAAAAGCCATTTATCTCTTTTTTATTCTTCGTTCTAATTAACTATGACTTCCTTTGGTGTAATGTTTTTAAATACGGTATTAAAGGTAGGGTCTTTATTGCAGGTATGCCCGTAAAAGCAAGATGATACAGAGAAGAGTAATGATATACCCGCTATTTCAGATCACCCTTCTTAGATTTTTTTTCTTGTTAAGTTGCTAAAAAGGTTCCGTCATAATACTAAACCAAACGCAGTAATGAACATTTCAAAGTGTACATAAAATAGAACGGGGGAGTTCTTTTTTTTCACTCCTTTTTATAATGTCAACATAATATGCTCCTTTATGTACCAGCTGTTTATGGAAGGTCGACTGGGCTTACTAATTAGCGTGCTCCCCAAGTGGAAAACATAAAAAAAATATTAGGAAAAGACTAAGATCAAATGTCAAAATGATGTGTCCACCTCGGTGGCGGCGAGTGCAATTCTCGGGCATTCCATTGAGGTGTGAGAGATGTGTATTTCTGGTGATAGAAGTTCACTCTCGACGTGGTTCGGAAGTCATGTAAAAGCCGTTGGTCCCGTTGCTGAATAACGACTGGTTCCATGCACCGTAAAAACACCATCCAAACAAACAAACAACAATGATGTGGTGAAATCAGTGTGTATTGGGTAGAATTAAGAAAAAGTACGATTATATTAATCTTCTAATACACACGCATGTGTGTGTATTCTTCGTTTATCTGACCTGACTCTCCACAATTAGCCTTTTTATGTCAAACTCTATTTATCTTTTTTTTGGTCGCATCTCTGATGCATAATCTGTCGGCAGTGAATAATTACGGCCGTAATTAATGACACCAGAACAATTTAGCGTAATTAATTTTATCCTATTCACCCGTCAGGGGCTTCATGAGTAAGCCAGTGCTTGACTATTCATTGGCTCCATTTATTATGATGATAAGCCGTTGTGTGTGTGTGTGTGTTTGTGTGTGTCCGAGTAAGTTTGTATGTCTGTATACGTCATCTGCATTTGTTTAATGTGTACCATCATTAAATTATGGAATCTCTCTCTCTCTCTCTCTCTCTCTCTCTCTCTCTCTCTCTCTCTCTCTCTCTCTCATTTTGCACCTTTACATTTATTATGAAAACAAGTGTAGGATATAAAACTTTACTGGAATGCCCTTGCTATTCGCTATTGTCATCGCAAAGGGCTAAATGTTTCAGATTCAGAGGGCAAAGGGTTCAAATCCTGACCAGGGTGAATGCACTTTGGGTGTAAGGTATCCTGGGTTAAGTGAATTTGATATAAAAGGGAATTTTTGGCTGAATGTATGGGAGCATAGAAAAGTCATGAGTGAATCATTTTCTAAATTAGATGTGAGCTACCGAGGTACCTTTAATGATATAATAACAGGTTGAAGTGTGCATGCAGAAATGATCACTGCCTATATCGATTTCCTCAGGAGACACCTCCAGTCAGGATTAACGGCTTAATGTTGAATATATAATGTAAATAATAACAATTCTATTCAGTGCATATCAGTCTCTTAGGTCCGACCGCCGAATCCGTATAAAGCCAAAATCCCCTGACATTTTTCCTTTCGGCGCGAACATTTTCCTTACCGCTTTCTCCATCTGACCACCGAGCTCACCCGTTAATAAGCTTTCAGTGTAATAACCCCGCCATTCCCTAGTTCAGCGAATAATTAATCCTTTGGAGACAGGATGGATGATTAAGGAATAACCTATCAGGAAATTGTGTTCGGATGTTTGTCAAAAATTCCATTTTGACCCCGGAAAATTCGATTGTGTGTCGCATTGGCTTGCTAACAGAGCGTTCATTGGACCTTAATGATAATTGCAATGCAGTGGTTGGCTGCTGCTTCGTGCTGTGGCTCTTCGCGGAAGAAAATATACCATTGTGTCGTTGGTTTTGCCTAAACGTCAAACGTTGTTTGCTGTTTCCAGGCGTGTTTAAATAATAATATATATATATATATATATATATATATATATATATATATATATATATATATATATATATATATATATATATATATATATATATATAACTATTTAAGCATACCTGCAGCAAACAGCACACAACGTTTGACGATTACGCAAAAACAAAGCCACAGCTGTAGATTTTCTTCCACTTCACGAAGCAGCCAACTACTGAATTGCAATTTATGTATGTATATAAATGAATTTTAAATCTGTTTTTCCTCAGAATGTAGAAAGTGACATCTCTCCAAATTCTTAATATTGACGGAAGATGTAAACTTTAAAAGGACCAGTAACCGTGATGAGTTATTAAGTAATGATGCTCTTCATTGAAATGATATCATTACCCACCAAGGAACGTATGTTGGCCTGTAATTCTCTCTCTCTCTCTCTCTCTCTCCCCTGGAATACGCATTGTTTCATAGGTTGATTATGGGCACGTGTACCACTGAATTTGAGGAAAAATGCATATATTTCCAACCTGCTCTGATGAAAGGGTGAGAGCAAAGTCGGTTAAATTAGGGAGAACATATCGTCTATGGTACTTGTTTCCTTCTTCATTAAGAATGTCATAAAAGCCAATTTAATTTGTAGTTGTCATTCCCTTCAATGTCCATTCTATCTTTCTGTTAAATGTGTTTTGATGTTGACATGAAACGAATTTGAGGATTTGAAAGTATGTATAATGCTGAGAAATTTTCTGTTTGTCATTTTCGTATTTTAATGGATATCTTTGTCAAATGGATGGATTTAAAATATCTTTTTAATTAGCTTAAAGAAATTTAAGTCATTGGTCAATTTTCAACGTGTAACATCATGACAGGTTATGTCAGAAAACCTTCAAACTAGTATATGGATTAAGGGAGGGGTTCTGAACCTTTTGATGATTCCATACCCCCCATGAATTGCCCAATATGGTTCCATACCCCCTATGCTTAAGTCCACTTGAGTCCTATTTGTTGAGAAAATAACTTATTTTACTTTATTAATACATACTTTAGATATGAATAGCTTGGAATAGAACATACAAGAAAATCAAAAGCATTTATAGCTTGATATAGTTATTTATTTACAAATTGTTCACATTTATACAATGCAGGGCGCCCGAACTGAGTTCAGAATAAAAGCATTGCGTTCCTCACCTCGTGGGGGTTCCAGAATTTTTTGCTTAAACTTATATTTTCGGTACACACAAACAAAAACACAAACAAACACACACACACATAGGTAATTAATAATATTAGTCAATGCTCCTGATTTTCCCCTGGGAATCTAGCAGTTGCTCACTAGTAGTGTACGGGTAAAGGCTGATGCACGCCTTCCTGGTGAAAGTAAAGCGATTTCAGTGGAAATTATCTATGAACACCTTTGACTGAGCCACAATGAACCAAACGGAGAGAGAAATAAAAGAAAACGAGATGAAGCACGCAGTGAACGGGGCAACTGCACTAGAATCCAGAATACTGATGTTCATAATCGATAAAGAATATAATAAACATATAATGACGCTGTAGAGACCTTCATCCAGGGGTTCTTATCAGGGGGTACCCATACCCCTTGGGAGTATAGGACTTGATGTCTGGTTATTTGTATATATTTGATTTTAATACACATTATATATATACACACACACGCACACACACACACACACACACATATAAATATATATATATATATATATATATATATATATATATATATATATATATTAGTTGTTAAACACGCGTGATCAGTTTGTATTCTCAGCTGCAAAAGTACTCACTAGTTACAAATCCCTCTGGGAATTGCAAGTGATAAGTGAATTCTATATTAAACGACATTTCTGGCTCATTTTTGTATAGCTATATATATATATAATATATATATATATATATATATATATATATATATATATATATATATATACATACATATATATATATATATATATATATATATATTATATATATTAATCTTCATCACATCACCGTGATTCATTTACATACATCGAGCTACAAATGTCCTTTAATATCCAATTCGCTCTGCCTTGGAATTAATATTTTTTCATGTATGTTAAGCGAAGGGTAATTTCTTAGTTGATAATTTCGTCCTCTCGTGGGTAGGTTCGAACAAGCGCCCACGTGAGGACGAAATTATTATCAACTAAAAAAATTCCCCTTCGGTTAACATACATGAAAATATATTAATTCCGATGTAGAGCGAATTGGATATTAAAGGACATTTCTAGCTCATATTATATCTATATATATATATATATATATAATATATATATATGTATATATATTATATATATATATATATATATATATATATATATATGCGGGAAAACATATGTAAATCACATTACACTGTTTCCCGCGAAAGCGCTGTATGTCATTATGTCACCTTGGCTCCTGTGCTGCGCTGGGACCCCCAGTCGATTTAAAAAGTATACATTATGATTCTCACCAGTGACAATGCGAAAGTCAATTTCATTTTATTACTGTGAGTTTTCATACTTCAGCACAATTTTAACTGACATACGGAGACGCATATTGTGTATTTGTGTATATTTTATAAGCATCTGAGTATAATGTGATGTTCACCCATGTGGAATTCCTCTTTTTATAACGAATTTTCGTTTTGAAGCGCCTGCAATCGGGTAATGAAAACATCAAGTTTGCCTGTTTAATTCCATCCGAACACTTTGATTCTCATACAAACGCTTATTATATACGTAGCAAGAGAGGAAATCTGATTAATATCTGTTTACCTTGGCCTTAATGAAGATGATGCAATCTTGTTACAATTACGCTTTCATTATCCACATTGATTTCATTATATTAGGTAAATGACGCTATTTAATTACCTCGTAGCATTTCTGGCTCTTTTGTTTCTCGTTCGCGTACCAATTTGCATTTTCATTCGTTCCGGTTGACGACTCTTCGTTGTTGTTTTCGGGATGATCTTTATTCGGCCGAAAGGGAATGTTGAGGAGGCTCCCTTGGAATGGGTCAGCTGTGGACAAAATACCGTTGTTGTCACTGGGTCCGTTGCCTCTGTTCAACGCTCCCTGAAGGTCCTGTCATTTCTTCCATTCCTTCTTCAAGAAGTTTCAGCTTCCTTGTCCTGTACTGCAAATAATGTTTTATTGAATGTTTTTTGCATTTAATGAAAGGGCGATGGTGCCTTAGTTAATCTCTCTCGTTGTATCTCTACTGTTCAACTTCGTGGTCACTCATTGTTTGTGTGTGTGTTTCTGAGTTTGTTTGGATGTGTCTGGTATTGAACTTCATGGAAAGTTAGCCATCCATTAGAGTGTTTTCGATGGCGCGGCGAACGTTTTGGAAACCTGCGAAGGCTCCCTCGCCGTCGCCTAATCTTTCGCCGCTCGACTTTTATATACGTGTTTGTGATGGTGCCACTTTTACACGGGTTAGCCGCATCATCATCTCGATGGAGATGGAAAGAGGGTCGGAATCTCCCGAAGGATTTTCCAGACATTAGCATTTTAAGGGAGGAGGATGTTTTCTCCTTTCTAAGGAGGAGGAGGAGGAGAAGGAGAAAGGGGGGGGGGGGGCTAGTAGGAGGAGGGGGAGGAGGAGACGACGACACTTGACAGATAATTTTCGCATGTCTTCGGAGTAACGTCACCGGAGGTCCATTCTTTTTCTGAGGCGGGAGAAGAGGAAACATTTTTTTTCCCCATCTTGTGATAATCCTATTCCTTCTCTCCCACGCCGCAAATACAGATCCTGCCAACCCCCCCAACCTCCTCTTCCGTCTCTAGGGTATCTGCCTCCCTCTTCCTCCTCCTCTTCCACTCGTTGCTCTATTATCGCATCCTTCGCCTATTTCTGCTGGTCCCTCGACTCCGACTGCTTATGCAGTTAAGGGATTCTTGGAGTGTGATGCATGAAAAGTCATTTGATAAGTGTGTCTCGGGGGTTTTTCACTTTCGGTATTTCTTTGCGGTTTATTGGTCCTTTTTGGCGGTAGTTTTACTTTGACTATGAATTTTTTAAAGAATGATATATGTTTTGTTGTATTGACATTTTTTCTTTTATAGTTTTTGAAGTATTTCCATCAACCTTTTCAGGTTAAGCCACCTCACCTTTCCTTCGATTTGAACCTTTTCCATTGGACCGTAGGAATATATAGGCATTGGGATAAATTTTTCATTGGCATTTTTATCGAGGAAAAGTTTGGCGCTTTTAATGCAAAGAAATCAGACGATGCTATTTTGCAAAGTTCACAAACGATGTCCGTTCTACAATAGGGTCAATAGCTGTACTACAATCACTCCTTTTAGTTACTTCTTCAGTGGTTGTTGTTATTGGCATTGTTGTGATTTCTCACAATATTACGGGTGATGATATGAAAAATAAAGTCTTAGGTAGTATGGTTTTCTAAATTAAGGCTTATACACAAAGATTTCAAGAGTGTTCAGATCGCTAACAAGACTTGAGTGAAATCTTGTAAGTTGCGTTGTTTTGATTTAGTGACATATTATCCAAATAGCTTTTGATTTTATTCTTCAGCAACATAAATGATTACACTATCCTATAGAGGGGTCACAACGATGATTTCCTTGTGAGAAATAAATAAAATCAGCTCTTTTGTTCGGCTTGTCCCGCTTTCATGCTAAGTGAACGAGACATTATCGAGGGATGGGATTTCATTTGCCACTTATTTCACTCTTTCAAAAACGCTTAAGTCTCTTAGGGTATAACTCCATTTAGAAATATACAGTGGCAAGAACTTATTTATATATTCTCCACAAATATTAAGCCGCAAATTTCGTTTAATATCTAATTCACGGTACCGTAGGAATAATTCGCACTCAAAAGGTAATTACAGTTTATGAGTGCTTCGATGTACTACACATTGAAACACTTATATATGTTATAGTATATGTTTACTAATATCAAGCCGCAAATTTCGTTTAACCTAATTCATTGTACCAAAGGAATAATGGGCTATCTTTCTTAATTTACAAAGTTGTTGATGTTTGGAAGTCTCCTGTGCCGCTAAATAAATATATATATATATATATATATATATATATATATATATATATATATATATATATATATATATATATATATAATTAATATATAAATATAATATATGTAAATTGCTAACAGATATCACACAGATGTAGTAAAGGAAACATAGACTCTGTTTTTAATATGTTTACTTAGAAACCCATTGCATAAGATAAAGGTTTTTAAAAGAAAGAAATGGTGCGCATTTAAACAAGAATGAATTATTGTGAGGATGTGCAGCTAATCCCGGCCATAGTAGACACCGCTTGATTAAGTCTAACCTTTTGTATACAGAGCTGGGATTAGAAAAAAAATATTTGAATGTCCTTCGCTGACGAAATGTATGTATATAGTAAAAGAAAAGCGTATAGCGCCAATTGAAATCTCATTTGTTCATTAACTCGCTTTGCTTGTTTTTACCTTTAGAATTGTGTTAATACAAGATTCATATTGATATTACACTGCTATGGAATAAGTGTCAAGAGCGTAATTTGATTCCAGTCTTATATATCCCAAAGAATGTCAAACGTAAACTGAGTGTATTAAAGTAATAATAAATAACCGTGAGGAGTTTTCTGTCCGCTAAACTGAAATCTTCAAGTAAAGATATCTGGGAAGACATTCCAAGTTTAAAGAGGAAATCTGTGCAGAGGCCATGCCTTGGCCCAAAGTCTTAGAACTTTAATTCTTTAAGAGAAACTAAAGGTCACTCTTGAAATGACCGTTAAACGTGGCGCCTGAGAGGACCATGTGATGCAGCTACTGAGGCGACCACTGTAGTTGACACCTGTTATGACCATTAAATGTAGCATCTAAGATAAACATTAATTTATCACTCCTATTGACTATATCACGAGGCACTTGAGACAGCCATTAAATGTGGCACCTGATGAGAACATTAAATACGACGCTGAGATGATCGATTATTGCAGCACCTGCTACGACTATCAAATTTGGCATCTTTGATTTCTGGGAAATCGACAGGACCCAATTCTCAAGAATAGCGGCATATACTGTATATCCCAGTGTCGTAACACTACAAAGAATACCAGTAGAAATTGGAAGAAAATATATATATAATATATATATATATATATATATATATATATATATATATATATACTTCACTTACATTGTAATTTATGATATAGTGCTAGTGATAGCAGTGGAAGATTTCAGTAGTTAGGTTTATGTAGATCACTGAGCTAAAGATTTCTATTTCCATAAAAAGCGCAGTTGTCGGTTGGAGGAGCTTGGTATCCTGTTGTCTATATCAGAAAAAGGAGGTTTTAACATTCCGAATACTCTTCGTTGGACTTGCACTAAAATTCTATTTTAATATTATTTTATATATACATATATATATATAAGTTATAATATATATAATAAATATATATATATAAATATATAAAATATTATTTGACTTGACCTTATATGATTCCGGATTCAGTTTACATTTGTTGGATAGTATCATAAGCAACATATCGAAATGTACTTTTTGCAATAAAAAAAACTACAAACTTTTTCCCTGCATCAGAAAACTGAAGCCTTATGACAAACGTGCTCATCACTCTACAAAACTGTGATGAAATATCAAACATCTTGACAAGAGGATTGTTTGAGAACGAGAGAAAAATTTACCTGGAAGTTTAGTCTCCAACTCGACTTTTTCCTTCTTTTTCCTATCACGGAACTTTCCATGTCTAGGCCCCGTTTAAAACACTCCCTTCTAATTGTTGGACTCTGGAAATGACAAGGTGAGCAGCCATGTATGACATGACCTTAATCATAGGTGAACTGAATTCGCTTCAGATAAAACGATTACACGAACAAGTAGTATTTGCAGAGCAAGAGCCTTTGTTAGTACAAGGACAAAGTCAGCCGTGTCAAAAAGATATGTTCTGTCTGTGAGTGATATGCTTCTTCGTGGAGCCATGAGACGCAAGAATGACACCAGCCGGTTAAGACGCATTTTCTAATCAACAGCGTCAGCTCTCATCGGGGCGTTGTTCTCCGAAGCGACTGTTGTTTATTGCTAGCGACATGATGACGTCGGTTACTGCCCCTACCTCTCTCTTACAAAGGTTGATAGTCGTGATGAAAAGGCTGAGTGCCACTGGTGGCAACTTTTTCTTTCTTCGGTAGTACGGCAGTTTTGCTTTTCCTGCTGATACTGAATTCCGGAATGCCATTTACTTTTTTTGGGGGGTGGGGGCGGGGATGGAAGCTTCAGTCGATGTTCCTATTTGATTTTCGGAAGTATTTTAGGATGGGAATGCTGCGTCCCACTATAATATTTCAACTACCAGATTATAGAAATCATTACTTAAGTTTAGAAAGGCTTATTGGGTATTAACGGAACATGTCTACGTCACTCCATCTGTCTTCGCCAATAATTAAACTTGCCCCAGCGTTTTATGGGCCGGGCGTTATGCCCACTACTGAGATGCACGCAAGGGTTGTGGAACAGAGATCGCTTAGCTAAGGGCTGTGACCGATGTGGAGGAGGTGTGCCCTCGGATTAAAGCATGATGCTGTGGAAGTTTAGTGCACAGAGGGATATTCATGATTCGGCAGTTTAGATGAAAAATCTAGTAGCAAATGTTATCTGCGTTTCTATTAGGGTCTTTGCTTTTAGAAAAAGTACCTTAATACTATATATATATATATATATATATATATATATATATATATATATATATATATATACTATATATATATATATATATAGATTCAGTTGTATTCCACATAGGAAAATGAAAAAAAGGTATATCTCAGAAAATGCCCAACAGTTTCGTCCTCCAATGGACCTCTTCTTGGAGCGTTTATTAAGGCAAATTTTACCGACAAAAATTTGGAATGCAGATGGGTAATTGCTTGTCCCCAGTATTATCAAATATTTACATGGAATTTTATGAATCTAGAATAGCTAATTCAATTATGGCAGATATTGTTTTCTGGGTTAGATATGTTGACGATGTATTTGCGGTACTGAAAACTTCTATAGTGTAAATCAGCAAACAGTTTATTATCAAAGAGAAATGCTATACTGATAAACCGGATATATTGAATGCACTAAATTTGGCCAGAGGTGTTGTGTATGGTGCATACTCAGTACATCGTACTTTTAACTTCTTTCCGAAACGTCTGAATAAGGCTTTGGACTCACTCAGAAAAGACAAAGATATCCACATAACCAGGGCAGATAAAGCTAATGTTGTTGTTGTTTTGGATCGAGGAGACTATGTTGATAAAATGAACATTCTGTTAAATGACCAAGATACGTATGAACATTTGATTTCTAATCCTTGTGAGCGAGTAAATGCCCAGTTTCATAAAAGATTGAGAAAGATATTTGGGAACAATCAATATATGGTTAGTACGTTTACTACTGTAAATGCTAGACTTCCCTATTTGTATGGTACAGTTAAAATCCATAAGGAAGGACAACCATTACGTCCTATAATTAGTACTATTGGTTCAGTGTCTTACAAACTTTCTAAATTCTTAGTAAACATTATTGCAACCACTTGTACGTACAATATCTAATTCGCATGTTGAAAATAATTTAGATTTTGTAAACAGAATAATCGGGAAAACTCCAAAAGATGATGAAATAATGGTAAGCTTTGATGTTAAAAGTCTGTTCACCTGTGTACCTGTCAACGACGTCTTAGATTTTTTAAATAGCGAACTAAATAAACATGTCATGTCTTTGTTGCCTAATCACGTAATTTTAGAACTAATCAGACTGTGCGTGGTTGACACTTGTTTTATTTTTAATGGCAAATTTTACCAACAAAAATTTGGAATGCAGATGGGTAATTGCTTGTCCCCAGTATTATCAAATATTTACATGGAATTTTATGAATCTAGAATAGCTACTTCAATTATGGCAGATATTGTTTTCTGGGTTAGACATGTTGACGATGTATTTGCGGTACTGAAAACTTCTATTGACATTCAGAAGATTTTAAGAGACCTCAATAATTTAGTTCCCTCTATAACTTTTACGGTTGACGAAGAAGACAATGGTGTTATCTCATTTTTGGATGTTACAGTTGTGAGGTCAGTTGTAAGTTCTAGCTACAAGTTTAAAATATACAGAAAACCTACTAATAACAATCTTATTATTAGCAATTACTCCTCACACAAAGTAGAAGTAAAACTCTCAGCATTAAGATCAATGTTTCTTAGAGCTCTTAATATCTGCAGTCCGGAATTTATCAATGAGGAACTAGAATTTATATATCAAGTTGGTATTGAAAATAATTTTAAATTGGAAGATATTGATTACTGTCTAAAGTTAGCACGAAAAACATTTTATTCATATAAGGAGAAAAAACAGAAAACTGGGATTTTATATGTTTCCCATACCATCCCACATTAGAATCTATAGTCTAACCCCCTAAAGTTACCGTGGTTTTAGTACAACTGCTTTTTCATATTCCTATGCACCATTGGAAAAACTTTAATTCATAATAGTCCGGAGAACAAATGAAGGAGTCATATATAAGATCCCATGCATTGGCAGTAGGTTTTTTGATATAAGACAATCTGGGAAGACACTCGAAAACGCATTTTAAATCATAAATATAATATACGAACAAATAATACGAGCAATGCTCATATGTTCATAGTAGTTTATGTAATGCACCGATTGACCTTTGGCTCGGGTCAAAGATTTTGTTTAAGAGCACATGTTTTATTGAAAGAAATTTGATAGAGACAGCTTGCATTGTTCACAGCAAAGGAAACATTTTTAATTTATCGCCTGGTTTGTATAAATTAGATCCTTTTATCTTACATGTCATGAAACGTCAGTACAAATTGGATAATGTTATCCATTAACTATCATATAGTATAGGCTTGTTAATATGTACTGTATGTTATGCTGTTTCAAATGGATGTATTACCTCGTTAGATATTTTGGTATTTTTCATTTGCTCAACTGCTATTCTTGTTTTTATTGTTATTTTACGACTGAATAGTTTGTAGCTCAAACTGCTAGTTTTTGGTAACTGTAATGTTTAAAAAAAAGACATTTTTAAGGCCTTTCTTGGCCGCATGCACTGTAAACTTTATCTCTTTCCTTAATAAACGCTCCAAGAAGAGGTCCATTGGAGGACGAAACTGCTGGGCATTTTCTGAGATATACCTTTTTTTTCATTTTCCTATGTGGAATACAACTGAGTTACTATATCTTCGTGCCTAAGAAGATTACCAGTAATATATATATATATATATATATATATATATATATATATATATATATATATATATCTAATAAAAGGAGCCCATAAAAACACCAAAATGTAGAGAGAAAAGTACTATATTTCAGAGACTGCTGTCTCTCTCTTCAGGTATATGAATGAGAAAAGTTTACAGAAAAGGTGGTATTTATACCAAGAGATCCGTCCACAAGAAGCCAATTAGGTCACCCCCGCTGATAATCTTCCTTTAATCTTCTTAAGCATTGGTTGAATGAACACTTCGTCGACGACATCTGAGATCCACGCCCCTTTTGAGATGTTCATTACCTGCTTCTCTTTTATTAAGGCCGATTCCATCATTTGACTCTTGTACCGGCAGTTGCTGCTATAAATTACACGTGACATATTCCAGTTTATTCTATGGTTATGTTCATTTATATGGTTGAAAATAGCCGAGTTCTGTTGTCCATACGTAACTGATCGTTTGTGTTGTATTAATCTCTGGGGAAGTGAATTACCTGTAAATCCGATGTAAGATTGGTCACAGTCCTGGGATGGGATCTCATATACCCCAGAGTCTTTGGGAGATGTCTTTTGTTGGACGTTAATCAGGGATTTGGCTAAGGTATTTGGGTAGGTAAATGCAAAAGGGTTGGATTTCCCAAGGGTGTGGGTTTTTCTATTAATCGTCTCCAGGTGAGGAATTTTTATTTTATTGTTGGGTGTGTCTCTGGTCTTGTCTTTAGGGGGTCGGTAGAAAATTACGTTTGCTTTTTCAATTATATGGTCAGGATACTTTAAAGATGAAAGTTGCTTGCGAATTAGTTCAAATTCTTTTTCCAGGAAATCTGGACGGATCTCTTGGTATAAATACCACCTTTTCTGTAAACTTTTCTCATTCATATACCTGAAGAGAGAGACAGCAGTCTCTGAAATATAGTACTTTTCTCTCTACATTTTGGTGTTTTTATGGGCTCCTTTTATTAGATGGAATTCTGTTGTTACAGAACATTTTTACCAGTCATATATATAATATATATATATATATATATATATATATATATATATATATATATAAAGATTTTTTGCCACGAAGGAAAAAATGAAAAAGCGAGATAAGCCGAGTACTTTCGGTCCGAACAGGACCGAAAGTACTTGGCTATCTCGCTTTTTCATTTTTTCCTTTGTGGCAAAAAACCTTTATTTATACATAGCATCACGTTTTATAATTTTATATCTTCGTGATCAAGTTATTCATATATATATATATATATATATATATATATATATATATATATATATATATATACCGTCCAATAAGTTTACTCTCAGTAATGGATAAAATATTTACAAAGATCATATTATGCCGAATAGAAAGACAACTAGACTTTAATCAACCAAGAGAGCAGGCAGCTTTTAGAAGCGGGTATTCAACAACTGACCATATCATGTCAGTAACCAGCTAAAGGATAAATCAAAAGAGTTTGACAAACCACTATGTATGGCATTTGTAGGTTATGAGAAATCTTTTGATTCTATCATAAGTTCAGCAATAATGAAACTCCTTCAAAAGCAAGAAATAGATGAATCTTATGTTAGAATACTTGAAGATATCTATACGGGTAGTACAGCAATCCTAAAACTTCCGATTGAGAAAGGAGTTAGACAGGGAGACCCCATCTCTCCTAAATTATTCATAGCTTGCCTAGAAAAAGTTTTTAAGAATTTAGGTTTGGAAAAGTAATGGGGAATGCCTTTACAACTTACGATTTGCAGATGACATAGTTCTACTCAGTGAATCAGGGGAGGAATTACAAAGATGATAGAAGATTTGAATAGAGAAAGCAGAAATGAAGGACTGAAAATGAATATGAGTAAAATTAGGATAATGTTCAATGAAAATGCAGAGGGACAACAAATAAGGGTTATGGACGAACCTCCCGAGATTGTTAATGAATATACGTATTTCGGACAGATAGTAAGTGTTTCCCCAGGACATGAGACCGATATTAAACGAAGGATAAGCATGGGATGGAGAGCATTTGTTAAATAAAATGAGATTGTGAAAAGTAAAATGCCACTTTCTCAAAAAGAAAAGTATTTAATCAGATGGTCCTACCAGTATTAACGTATGCATCAGAAACTTGGAGTCTTACTAAAGCCTTTGAACATAAGCTAGTTACAACTCAAAGAGCTATGGAAAGAATAATGATGGGAATAACACTAAGAGAAAGAAAAAGAGCAACATGGATACGAGAGCAAATTAAAGTAGAGGATATTCTAAAAAAAGTAAGAAAAAGAAATGAACGTGGGCAGGACATATAATGAGACAGATCATATTACAAAAAGAATAACAGAAAGGGTCCCTAGAGATTGCAAAGAATAAAGCAACCTGAATTTTCTAATATCAGGAACCATGCTTTTAATTGCAAAATTGAGCTTCAGAAAGAACAGTTCACAATAATAGATCATGTCAAACATCCTGATCACTTAACTACCCTCGAGTCATTATATATTAAGAAACTTGTTCCTTCGTTAAATGGTAATACTTCTTCAGCCACTCTACACCTGGCATAGTTAACGTCGTCACCTGCTTTTGACGACAGGTCATTCCATCTTCTCTCCTCATGGACGGTTAGTGTTTTGGGTGTTCTCTCTCTTTTTACTGTTTTTACTTTGTACTTTACTTTTTTTTTTTGTTAATTTTAAGACTATTTTAATTCATGTGAGTTCTGTTTGTGTTTTATGGCTTTATATGTTATTTATTTGTCTTATTGCTCTTTGCAGACTGCTGATGCACAGATGTTTTATGTGCGAAACGTTTCATAATAAACTTCATCCTTTTACAACTGGTATCATGGACACCCTCTGAAGATTCGTATATAATTTCTCCACTGAAAGACTATTTATATATATATATATATATATATATATATATTATATATATATATATATATATATATATATATATATATACCTATATATCTATATATATAGTACTGGTAATCTTCTTAGCACGAAGATATAGTAATTCAGTTGTATTCCACATAGGAATACAATAAACGCTCCAAGAAGAGGTCCATTGGAGGACGAAACTGTTGGGCATTTTCTGAGATATACCTTTTTTTCATTTTCCTATGTGGAATACAACTGAATTACTATATCTTCGTGCCTAAGAAGATTACCAGTACTATAAGATGTCCACGCGAATTCTTCAAGCTTTTCTTAATCTGTATCCACGTTGCCGACAACTAGTGTTTGACTTCAAGAAGGTCCTAATTAGGGCTCACAAAGTAAAATTACAATGGATATTCCTTAGGGAATGTAAAGCGGAATGCGTGATGCCCTGTTCGTTGATGACGTCTGCAATGAGAAGAGGAGTGTTTACTTTTGGCAATTTGGAAAACATGATTTGAATTTTTTTACACATCGATAACGCGAAGAAAGAAAAATGGAAGCATTTTGCTCAGTCTGTACAACTACGTGGTCAGTTTTTAAGAGACATTCCTATGGACTGGCAAGCGAGGTTATTGGATTACGTCTATAATCAACTACGACGTCAGATCACAGTGCATAAGAGGAGGCTTGATAATAAATTAAGATTTCTCATATCGAAGTCTGATTGGAAAACATATGGGAAAAATACCAAAACTACCTTAATCTGTCGTCCAAAGTTTTTAAGTGAAAATGAGAAGTGTGTATTAGAACTGGGACGAAATGAAATTCAATAATTCAACGAGAAAACCTGATATAGTGGAAATCAGCAAACAGTTTATTATCAAAGAGAAATGCTATACTGATAAACCGGATATATTGAATGCACTAAATTTGGCCAGAGGTGTTGTGTATGGTGCATACTCAGTACATCGTACTTTTAACTTCTTTCCGAAACGTCTGAATAAGGCTTTGGACTCACTCAGAAAAGACAAAGATATCCACATAACCAGGGCAGATAAAGCTAATGTTGTTGTTGTTTTGGATCGAGGAGACTATGTTGATAAAATGAACATTCTGTTAAATGACCAAGATACGTATGAACATTTGATTTCTAATCCTTGTGAGCGAGTAAATGCCCAGTTTCATAATAGATTGAGAAAGATATTTGGGAACAATCAATATATGGTTAGTACGTTTACTACTGTAAATGCTAGACTTCCCTATTTGTATGGTACAGTTAAAATCCATAAGGAAGGACAACCATTACGTCCTATAATTAGTACTATTGGTTCAGTGTCTTACAAACTTTCTAAATTCTTAGTAACATTATTGCAACCACTTGTAGGTACAATATCTAATTCGCATGTTGAAAATAATTTAGATTTTGTAAACAGAATAATCGGGAAAACTCCAAAAGATGATGAAATAATGGTAAGCTTTGATGTTAAAAGTCTGTTCACCTGTGTACCTGTCAACGACGTCTTAGAATTTTTAAATAGCGAACTAAATAAACATGTCATGTCTTTGCCTAATCACGTAATTTTAGAACTAATCAGACTGTGCGTGGTTGACACTTGTTTTATTTTTAATGGCAAATTTTACCAACAAAAATTTGGAATGCAGATGGGTAATTGCTTGTCCCCAGTATTATCAAATATTTACATGGAATATTATGAGCTCAGAATAGCTAATTCAATTATGGCAGATATTGTTTTCTGGGTTAGATATGTTGACGATGTATTTGCGGTACTGAAAACTTCTATTGACATTCAGAACATTTTAAGAGACCTCAATAATTTAGTTCCCTCTATAACTTTTACGGTTGACGAAGAAGACAATGGTGTTATCTCATTTTTGGATGTTACAGTTGTGAGGTCAGTTGTAAGTTCTAGCTACAAGTTTAAAATATACCGAAAACCTACTAATAACAATCTTATTATTAGCAATTACTCCTCACACAAAGTAGAAGTAAAACTCTCAGCATTAAGATCAATGTTTCTTAGAGCTCATAATATCTGCAGTCCGGAATTTATCAATGAGGAACTAGAATTTATATATCAAGTTGGTATTGAAAATAATTTTAAATTGGAAGATATTGATTACAGTCTAAAGTTAGCACGAAAAACATTTTATTCATATGAGGAGAAAAACAGAAAACTGGATTTTATATGTTTCCCACATACCATCCCACATTAGAATCTATAGTCTACCCCTAAAGTTACTTGGTTTTGTAGTACAACTTTTTCATATCCTAGCACCATTGGAAAAACTTTAATTCATAATAGTCCGGAGAACAATGAAGGAGTCATATATAAGATCCCATGCAAGTGCGGTAGTTTTTATATAGGACAATCTGGGAAGACACTCGAAAAACGCATTTTAAATCATAAATATAAATATACGAACAAATAATACGAGCAATGCTTTATATGTTCATA
>NC_087221.1:12388956-12408956 GCF_015104395.2 Macrobrachium nipponense | reverse complement strand
GACTTCGTTGTTTTCGTTAACGTCAATTTTGTCGTCAAATGTTGACAGACCACAAGCTCCTCATACTTGACTCAATGTGGGATGCACTGAATCCTCCTGTAGCGTTAAGCTTGCTGATGCTGATGACGTCATAATGCCTCGTGGCTGGAGGAAGGATTGAATGGAACTGTACTCGATTCTTTGAGGTGTAGGAGTACTTTAAAAGCCTCTCTAGTATTTTAAAAAATTTATATAGTTCATCTGAACAGAGTTTAACTCTAGCGCTCGGTTGTAAATATACTTGTGTATACAATCCATTGTGGTATCTCAGACCAAAATTGTATCACTGAAAAGAAAACGTAAAATTCACTGACAAAAACACACACAATATATATACACAATATATATATTATATGATATATATATATATATTTATATTTATATTTATATATATATATAGGATATATATATATATATATATATATATATATATCTAGAACTATAGAACTTTTATCACAGTAATAATATTGCAGCATCAAAAAAACAGTATGTGGACATGAGGAAATCGAAATCGTGTAGTGCAAGATCTTCCACGCAAAGTACAAAGCAATCCTCGTGGCCACAGACTCTAATGTTTGTTTATATTAGAAATATATCGGATATCCACATCCGCGGATTATCTGCATTTTTTTATAAATCTGCATCTGCAGTGACAATTTCTTAACATCCGTATCCACGTCTGCATCCGCACTCGCAGTTTGAGAATGCGGATATGATGATGTCACCCCCTGTTCAGTATTCAATATTTCAAACTCATACATTGTAGCTAAAGTGATGTTTTTTTGTGCTAAATTTAGCTTTTTTGTTTTATTATACAGGATACATGATACATAATTGCACATTTCATATAGTATATACTTATAAGTAGCTGTGCTATAGGATATTTGTTTTAAATCCTATTTTTTAAAGTAATTTCATGTCATTTACAGCAGTTGTAATCATAAAGGTAGTGTAATGCGTATTTTAGGAATAACTCTCTCTCTCTCTCTCTCTCTCTCTCTCTCTCTCTCTCTCTCTCTCTCTCTCTCTCTCATGCGAAGAATGACTTGGAGGTTTGTTATCCTTTTCATGCAGTGAGCATGAAATAACCTTGTGCTAAGACAAATAAAACGTTCGTGTATCGCTGTTACTTTATGTACCTTCATATGAAAGTGTACACACAAACGAGTATCACTTATGTTTTTACTTTCAATTAGTACTACATCAAATAATTATGTGGTAACTCATAATTTTGAATTATTTGGTTGAAAATCGTCTTTAACAATTAAATATATCTAAATTATTTAGAATTACAAAGTATCCACGTCTGCATACCATTTGCATCCGCGAGGGGATGGTCATCAAATATCTGCATCAGCATCCGCAAATTTAAAAGATTGATGTCCGCATCCACATCCGCATATGCAGATGTAAAAAAAATTGATGTCCGCATCCGCAAATTCCATTTTCATACATCCGATACATCTTCGTTTAGTTTTATATATATATAATATATATATATATATATATATATATATATATATATATATATATATATATATATATATATAAATTGCTTGTACTACCTTACAATGTTATATGAAAGATATCTCCCACCTTCTGAAGAATTTTAGTGCTAATGTCGCTTTTAAGAACAATAAACCAGTAAAATATGTACTTACCAAGAACTATCCCTACAATACTAAAGAATGTGTATATAAAATTCCCTGTAAATCTTGTAACAACTTTTATATTGGGCAAACGGGAAAGCACTGGAAAGAGAATAGAACAGCATAAAAAAATGTGTGAGATATGCACAGGGGAACAGTTGAGTTTTTGTACATGTTAGTGAGAATAATCATGCTATCGGCTGGGAGGGGCATAAAGGATTGTGTATACTGGTAACGCGCTGGAAAGGAATATAATTGAATCTGCCTTATAAAAGAAAGTTACAACCATAATATGAATATAAGTCAAACGATGTATAAACTTGATCTTTCAATATCAAAAGAAATTTGTAAATTGTTTAAATTTTAAGGTAGGCAGTAGAGATGTATGGAGATAGGATTATTATATCTGTAAGCACTGTAAGGTGGGCAGCAGTGCTAAAGAGATTTCCAACCCCGCCTCTCTGACACCTGTCAGGTGTGGATTTGCAGTCTCGTATGGTGGGTACGTTTATCGGTATTGTCTCCTGAGAGTATATTGTGAAGTGTAGCCAAATGAGTTTTGAAGGCCACTCCTATCTTGACACCACCCTGTGGGTGGATCTACAGTCTCAAACGGTTGTGTGTATGTTCGTCAGTACTGTCTGTAGTATATATATTTGTGAATTCTAATACTGTGTATCAGTCCTTCGTCAGTGGCTTGGAAATAAAGTCGAAACCTGTGGATATGTGTGATAAATGAATCGTGCTAAAGTGATTATATTCATATATATATATATATAATAAATATATATATATATATTATATATATATATATATATTATATATATATTTGTGATATTTTTGTATTCACAAGCATTAAACTGCGAATGTTGTTTAACTCAAATTTACTCAACCTCGGGATAAAGACAGAAGGGGAATTTTAATAAGTGATAAACGATCCGTTACTACTATGAGATTCAGGGCCTCGTAACACGGTTTTTTGGACTTTGCTCCTTATCAAAGCATCGGATGTAGCTGAAAGTTGACATATGTATATTTTACAACCACACACAAATTTGTTAGCATTATCAATAACCTATACCCAATAGTTTTAAATTTTTATACATGCGACTTACGGCAGATATATACTTAGCTATAGACTCCGTCGTCCCGACAGAATTCAAAACTCGCGGCACACGCTACCGGTAGGTCAGGTGATCTACCATTCCCGCCGCTGGGTGGCGGAATCCCAACCATTCCCGTTTTCTGAGCCAGATTTTCTCTGTCGCTGAGGCCGGCAACAACTGTTGTTTGGTCTCTCCTGATTGGAATTCTGCTCTTTTGCCGAGAATTGGTTGGACTCATTTGGTGAAGTACTCTTGTTTATTCTCGGGATTGGCATACGCTTATTTGGACTGGATTAGGACTTGATGGTGGGGTTTTTTCTAGTTAAGATGGATGAAGTTAAAGTAACACCTAAGTTTTTTAGGGTTTTTTGTGCAAGGGAAGAATGCAGAAACTAGGTTGTTTAAAGCAGAGGTAGATCCTCATACGCTTTGTAGTAAATGTAGAGGTTCTGAATGTGCGGTTGATAGAACTTGTGCTGAATGTGAAGGGCTTTCGGAGCAAGGATGGAAGGATTTAGCTTCTTATATTAAGAAAAGAGAGAAGGATAGAGCTAGGAAAGCGTCAGCTAGAAGCTCGAGTAGATCTTGTTCTTTTGAGCCTGAATCAGAGATTAACAAACTAGATGATGTTTCTCCCATAACCTCAGCCCCTTCTCCCTGTGTTGAATCTAAGGATTCATTTTCAGAAATGGAAAAAATGAGATCCTCGATCAGGGAGCTTCAGGAGCAGCTTAAAGCCATGGTAACACAAGGTAAGAGTGCCAGTGAATACAGTGACCCCAGTGCAGTGGAGGGGGCGTCTGATCGGCTCCGCATTGCTCCTAGGCCTAGGACCGCTTCCAAACTCCCAGGAACCAAGGGGAGGAGGAATGTCAAAAGCCGCAGGGAGGATGTGGAGCATCCCCAACGATCAGGCGTCCCTTCGGCAGACCCTGAAGTATCGACCCAGGCTGCCTTGGATAGCCGTAGAAAAGGCATCCTGGAAGAGTGTTTTTCTGCGTCAGGACTCCTCCTCGTCCAGGCGTTGGGATGGAGCTCTGCTTCGAAGGTCTCGTCCTCTGAAGAGATCGTGGGTAGCGCCGAAAGGAGACGCTTTTGATTCAAGCCCAGAGCGATTTCCAGAGGATTTTCCTTCGACTAGTAAGAGGGCGAGAAGACCGTCTCCAGCGCCTCAAGATCCGACAAAGCTTTTCCTGCTTAATCTACGGAGCAAATATCCTCCATTGGTATTCGCTCTACATAAGGATTCGTCTCGAAGAAAGACTCCCCCTCCCTTCCAGGTGAAGAGATCAAATTATCTTCCTCCTGGTAGGAAGAGAATTCCCTCACTCTAGCAGGCGCTCGTACTCCGGAGAGACCTCTCTCGTTCGTTCTCCCTTTAAACGATCCTCTCCTATCTATAGGAAGAAAGAAAGTTCCCAGCGGTAGCCGCTCGCAGAGCAAGCGGTCAGCTACGTCTCTTAGGAGAAGTCAGGAGTCGGACTCCTCTTTCGAGGATCAGGATAGGCGTCAAGAGCCTAAGAAGCAGGAGCTTGTGAGAAACACAGACCTAGTAGGCGCCAAGAATATACAGGGCGTATGGAGCCTAACAGACGCCAGGAGTCTTGTGAGAGGCGTCAAGAGCCTACAAGGAGTCACGACAAGCGCCAGGAGTCAAGCAGGCGCCAGGAATCAAGCAGGCTTCAGGAGTCGAGCAGGCGTCGGAGTCGGGTAGGCGCCAGGAGTCTATCAGACGCCAGGAGTCGAGCAGGCGTCAGGAGTCGAGTAGGCGCCAGGCGCCTTGTACGAGCTTAGGTCAGAGTAAGACCCCTTCGCACTTTATGAGTTCTTCGGAGAGTAGGAGCCCTTCACCTGGTAGGAAACAGGTGCCTGAGAGAAGATCTCGTGCGTTTTAAGAGCTCTATTGCGCCTTGCAGTAGCAAGGATTTGTCACACGGACGACGTTCTTCTTCGTGTGACAGAAGTCCCTCGACAACTAAGAACCGCTCTTCTCCGAAAAGGATCCCCGGCAGCCGGAGAACTTAGAAGAAGTCTCGGATGAAGAATTACCTGTGGATGTGGTAGTCTCTGATTATAAGAGATTGTCCTTGTTTTTGTTGTTCAGGGAGTTCGGAGATAAGCTGCAACCATGCGGATCCGCCCTCACCAGGATCTTTGCTATCGAGCACGAAGTCTCCAAAGGCATCCTCATTTGTAAAAATGCGTCCAGCCCTTAGTATGAAAAAAGCGTTCAAAGGATTTGGAGAATGGCTTAAGAATAAAAGAGAGGCGGGCAAGACTGTTTTTTCATGCCCCCCTTCAAAGTTGACGGGTAAACCCTGGAAGATGGTACGATACCCAGGAACCTATGGGCTTAGGACTGCCATCATCGGCAGACGCAGATTACGCTTCCTTAGTAGATTCCTCAAGGAGGCGCGCTCTACTATCAGCAAAAGCTACTTGGGGGATGTGTGAACTGGACCATCTACTAAAGGGACTCTTTTAGGACGCTCGAAGTATTTAATTTTTATGGACTGGGTTTGGGAGCCCTTGCGAAGAGAGCCCAGATCCCGAATTTTGTCACGATGGAAGAATTATCGTGTGTGTTATCGTGTCTGGACAGAGCGGTGATGGACGGTTCGGTGGAAGTGGCTGCTCTTTTTGGATCGGGAGTTTTGAAAAAGAGAGCAGTTGTATGGGGTCTTTCCTGTCCAAGTCAGTATCTCCTCTACAGAGGTCGGCCTTGCTATATTCGCCGCTTTCGAACCACCTTTTCCCCCACAGGACACGGTGAGGGATGTCGCAAAATCTTTAGCTGGAAAAGCCACACAGGATTTACTGACACAGTCAGCAAAGAGGTTCAAGCCGGCGGTTCCTTTTCAAAAGAAGGATAAAGCACCTCTTCAGCAGCCCTTTCGAGGAGCCTCTTCCTCATCAAGAACCCCTTTTAGAGGTAGAAGACCGGATACCAGAGGAAGACCTTCCAGGAGACCTGCGGGGAAGGCAAAATGAAGAAGAAGTCCTCCAGATAGCAGTAGGCGCCAGACTGTCGAAATTTGCCAGAGTCTGGGCGAAGAGAGGGGCGGACAGCTGGACCCTCTCGATCCTCGAGAGAGGATACCTCATCCCCTTCAGGGAATATCCTCCCTTAACAAGAACTCCCAAGGGAGTTAACAGCGAGATACAACGATCCTGTCAAGAGTCAAGCTCTCCTGCAAGCAGTAGAACTTATGTTGCAGAAAAGGGCAATAGAACCGGTTCAAGATCTCCATTCACCAGGTTTCTACAACCGTCTATTCCTGGGTACCCAAAAGCCTCGGGTGTGAGGGGGCCGGTTCTGGACGTAAGTGCGCTGAACGTCTTTGTGATCAAGAAGAAGTTCTCGATGGAGACCTCTTCCTCTGTACTTTCTGCTCTTCGTCCAGGGGACTGGATGGTATCCCTGGACCTTCAAGATGCATATTTCCATGTGCCAATTCATCCGGCATCAAGGAAATACCTAAGATTCATGTCACAGGGCAAGAAGTGGTTTCAATTTCGAGCGCCTTGCTTCGGACTTTCGACGGCCCCGCAAGTCTTCACGGGTATCCTAAGGAATGTGGCTCATTGGCTACATTTAGAGGGGATCAGAATTTCGATGTATTTGGAACGACTGGCTAATACGAGCAAAGTCCGAAGCAACAGTGTCTGGAGGACCTTTCGATAACATTAAAGATGACGCAGATCATTGGGACTCCTAGTCAACCTCGAGAAGGTCCCAGTTGGATCCCCAGCAGAACATAGTTTATCTGGGGATTCGGATGGATTCTCGGGGCTTCTAGCGTCTCCGTTCAACAGAGAGAATAGAACGCTGCCTTACAAAAGTGTCGGGATTTCTAGGGAAAGAACATTGTTTCCGCGAGGGAATGGATGAGTTTGCTGGGAACCATTTCCTTTCCTCGTTGGAACAGTTCGTTTCCCTAGGGAGACTGCACTAAGACCACTTCAGTATTATCTGAAGGAGAACTGGGATCAAAGTTCTCAGGAACTCGAAGAGTCATTCAGGATAACGGACAAGGTCAAACAAGATCTTCGGTGGTGGTTAGACCCGAAGAACTCGGTCAAGGAATATCCTTGCATATAAAGAGCCCTCTCCGAGCGTTGTTTGCAGACGCATCGGACGTAGGGTGGGGAGCGACGTTGGATTCGCAAGAAGTGTCGGAACCTGGGAAGGAGCGCAGGTGTCCTGGCACATAAACAAAAAGGAACTGAAAGCCATTCACCTAGCTCTCTTGCACTTTCAAGAACAGATATTAGGATCGATCATTCAGGTCAATTCAGACAACACGACAGCCCTAGCATATATCAGGAAGCAAGGGGAACTCATTCATTTCTCCCTTTACGAGACAGCGAGGGAGTTGTTGCTTTGGGCGCAAGAGAAGCAGATCTCTCTCTAACGAGATTTATTCAGGGAGAGAGAAATGTTCGAGCGGATCTGCTAAGCAGAAGAGACCAAGTGCTCCCCACCGAATGGACTCTCCACCCTCAAGTGTGCGATCAGTTATGGGGGTTATGGGGAAGGCCGAACGTGGACTTGTTCGCAAACCAACTGGAACAAGAGGTTGGAGAATTATTGCTCCCCCATCGCGGATCCAAGAGCAATAGCGATAGACGGTCTCCTCATGGACTGGAAGGGAATAGACGGGTACGCTTTTCCCCCCTTCAAACTGGTAGGGGAAGTAATAAGAGTTTGCCTCCTCAGAGGGAACGAAATTAATTTTGATCGCCCCCTTTTGGCCAGCCCTAGATTGGGTGACAGAGTTGCTGGAGTGGATAGTGGATCTTCCCAGATCGCTCCACTAAGGAGCGATCTTCTCAAACAACCCCACTTTTCGACAGGTATCACAAAAAAAACCTCCCGCTCTAAGTCTGACTGCCTTCAGACTATCGAAGGACTCGTTAGAGCGAGGGGGTTTTCTCGCGAAGCTTCAAAAGCAATCGCAAGAGCCAGGAGACCATCCACATTACGGGTGTACCAGTCGAAGTGGGAAGTGTTTAGAAGATGGTGCAGGACGCATGAGCTATCCTCTTCCAGTACCTCTATAACCGACATTGCAAATTTTCTTCTTTACCTGAGAAGAAAGTGTGGCCTAGCGGTATCTACGATCAAGGGGTATAGAAGTATGCTGGCCTCGGTGTTTAGGCATAGGGGTCTGGAGGTGTCGGACAATAAGGATCTACATGACCTTATTAGGTCTTTCGAGACCTCAAAAAGTCAGATTAATAAAAATCCCAGTTGGAACTTGGATATAGTGCTGCATTACTGATGTCTGAAAGATTCGTACCTTCCAATAATTGTTCTTTTAGGGATTTGACGAGGAAATCTCTATTCCTGGTTCGCCTTAGCCACGGCAAAAAGGGTGTGAGTGAACTTCAAGCGTTAGAGGGCAGAGTGGGGTTAAGAAGGAGGCTGCAATTTGCTCTTTTAAGCCTCTCTTTCTTAGCCAAGAACGAAAACCCATCAAACCCGTGGCCTAGAGCTTCGAAGTGAAAGGTGGCACTCTCTTCTCTACGGGGGAAGAAAAGAAAAAAAGAAAAGACCCTTTGTCCAGTAAGAGCGCTAAAATTTTTATTCTACAAAGAAAGTCTCTTTTGGGAGGTACGCAGGAAAGTCGTTTGGTGTTCTGGTCAAAGATCCTACAAGACCAATATCGAAAAACGCCCTTACGTTTTTCATAAAAGACGTTATTAAGGAAGCGCATCTTAAATGTGGTGAAGAACAATTTAAACTCCTCAGGGTAAAAGCACACGAAGTGAGGGCCATAGCAACCTCAATGGCTTTTCATAAAACGTGGTCCCTTCAAAATCTAATTGAATCCACGTATTGGAAGTGTAACTCAGTGTTCGCCTCTCACTATCTAAAGGATGTGAGAGTTATTATGAGAAGTGCTTTTCACTGGGAGCATATGTGTCCGCGGATTTAGTGCTGGGAGGAGGAGCTGAGGTTAATCCTAATTAGTTAGGTTATGTAATTTTAACATTATGGTGTTTGGTTTTTATGGTTGACTGAAAGAGGTATAGGAAGAACCCTTTTCAGTTCTTAGATTTAACATGGTTAGAGAGGTCAGGTGGTCGGGATTAACTTTTGGTCTCCTCGTTGTGCATTAATGTAAAGCCTAAAGCTCTGTCATGTAAGAGGGCTAGCCCCCATTGATAAGATACAGGTCAGGCTCTGCCATGTAAGCGGGTAAGCCCCATTGGTACGATCCATGCAGGTTCTGTCGCGTAAGCGGGCTAGCCCCCATTGACATGATCCAGAAGGGCTGTTCGGTCATAGGTGGTTTACCTCACTGAAGCTCTTGAGGCAGGCAGACTAAATGACAGTAATCATGAAGTCTTCAGCCCAAACAGGTAAGAAACCAAGGATTGATATCCTACAACAATTGTTGTTCCCGTTATTAGAATTTTGTTTATATATATATAGCTGTCTCTTGCCCTCCACCAAGGGTGTCAATCAGCTAAGTATATATCTGCCGGGTAAGTCGCATGTATAAAAATGATATTGTTAAGATACAATAAAGTTTTATACATACTTACCTGGCAGATATTATACGATTAAGGGCCCACCCAGCCTCCCCTCAGGAGACAGGTGTAAGAGAAAATCTGGCTCAGAAAACGGGAATGGTTGGGATTCCGCACCCAGCGGCTGGGAATGGTAGATCACCTGACCTACCGGTAGCGTGTGCCGCGAGTTTTGAATTCTGTCGGGACGACGGAGTCTATAGCTAAGTATATATCTGCCAGGTAAGTATGTATAAAACTTTATTGTATCTTAACAATATCATTTTTATAGAGTAAAAATTATTTAGCCGACGCTATGGCCAATGATTACGAGCCAAGAGTCGAAAAACATTCATTACGTAAGCAAGGTAAACACCATTTGTCGAAATGTTGCCTCGCCCACCTTGTTCCATGGGCTCTGAAACCCATAGTAGTCAAGAATGGCTAACAGATTTGGAATTGTCCCCGTGGTTGCAAAACTGCATTTGTCTTTTACGACTTAATGAAATAACCTATCATCTAATGTTGAACTTAATTTCCGAGGAGGCCATTGCTTATTGCTCAATGAAAAAACATGACAAAGAATTTATGAATGGCGGAACGATACATATATGTGGGTGGGGTATCTGTGCTAGCGTAGTAATACTACGTTTAGGGCAACTGCTGGGATCCTTGAGGATCATTTAGGACTTCTTACAACTACTCGAGAAATGAGTTTTTATAGCCAGAAGTTAAATTTTCTAATCCAACAATGCCCATGATAGCCTTCAGTGTTATCCTGAATTATAACGAGGCCAAAGTGGGTGGAGCCTCATGAAGCCATCATTCTGACGATAATTATTGGTGAAGGTTTAAAGCCAAAATACGGCACCGGCTATTTTTTTCAGTAAATAGGTAGATAGCCAATAAATAAAAATTGCTTGACATTGGATATAGCAGTTATCAAATCAAGCTTGTCTACTATGTTTTTGAAAATTTCCAACTATTCTTTACATCTTGTCAATCTGATTGCGAACTATAAAGTAGACTGTAATTTCTTAGGAAACTTATTTTGGGAGTTAGACTGATAATCGAACGTGGTTTTTGTAATTTGATTAACATATTTTTGGCGGTTTGTTCATTATGACCAATTATCAGTTGGTAGAGGTTTCAGAGTTCATAAAGGTGTATCTGCTTTGCTTGTATTTAAATTTTTTTGTCATTGTTGCCAGAGGTATAGCCTTCGTTTACGTATAGCCAATCATCCATCGAAAAGGGGAAGAAAGAAATGCTGTCATAAGTTACGTAACGAGTGCGTTCGAAACCTTTTCTCTGAGTAAGTTGGCCCGTCTTCAAAAAAAGTCACTTTTACATTATAAGTACCAAATTTATTCAACCTACGTAATGTAAAATATAGTCAAAATTTATGTGTAGATATAATGTGTATTCTGACTAAGGGTTATATTTATGAAATGCATAGATAAAAAGTTATTGCGAAAAAACCGTATTACAGATGCCCTGAATCTCATAGTAGACGAACTCGAGCCACCGAATGGTTGGGGAACGACGACTTTTCCGTGATGCTAATTAGTCTATCAAGATGCATACTGTAATAGCCACAATGCCCTCTTCTAGAATTCTTTGCTCTTTTTTGGATACGCTTATCCCTACAAAGCCTGAAGATCCAAGTTCAAATAAATTTTTTGAAGAAATTGTGATGTCCGGTACCGGGAAACGAGCCCAGGTCCCATAATCACAAAAAAGGTCACGTTGCCGACCTGACCACGAGAAGGATTAAGTCTACTCCCTCTCATACATTCATATAGGCACCTGTCGTTTTCAGTTATACTTATTTGAGCTAGAATAGACTCATCCTCACCATCGTAGCCAACTGGGCAATCATTTTTATTGCTTTATTGGCTGAAATATATATGTAGAAACCACTGGTAACTTTTTTACCAGATACATATGCAACTGTAATAGACACAATACCCACTTGGCTACGATGGTGAGGATGGGTCTATTCCAGCTCAAATAGGTATATCTGAAAACGACAGGTATATGTATGTATGAGAGGGAGTAGAATTTTAATCCTTATCGTGGTCAGGTTGGCAACGTGACCTCCTTGTGATTATGGGACCTTGGTTCGTTTCCCGGTACCGGGAACTTGGATCTTCAGGCTTTGTAGGGACAAGTGTATCCAAATAAAAGCAAAGAATTCAAGAAGTTAAGAGGGCATTGTGGCTATTACAGTTGCATATGTATCTGGTAAAAAAGTGACCAGTAGATTCTACATATATAGTATATATATATGTAGAATGTGTGTATATATATATATATATATATATATATATATATATATATATATATATATATATATATATATATATATATATATATATTCTTATATATATGTACACAGACACTGATTTCACCTTTGACATATGAAGCTCGTGCGAATTATCGTTCAGTGAACCGCCAGGCCTCCAGAGCACTCACATTCTCATTTTATTGGCTGTCTTAGGGCAAGATCCTAACCCAAGCAAAAGGCCAGCTTAATAATATATATATATATATATATATTATATACTATATATATATATATATATATATATATATATATATATATATATATATACACGTACACAAGCACAGTGAGAACATCTCTGTTACAGTTACTTAAACAATTACACCCCCTTTTCTTTCACGCTTGTTGTATTACGATGATGCATACATCTCACACACATGCTCAACACACACACACACACACACACAGTCACTTATTGACACATAAATCAAGGAATAACAATATGTTTTATATAAGTCCCTCAGTGGCGTGATCGGTATGGTCTTGACCTGCCACCTCGGTGGCCGAGAGTGCGATTCTCGGGCGTTCCAATGAGGTGTTAGAGATGTGTATTTCTGGTGATGGAAGTTCACTCTCGACGTGGTTCGGCAGTCACGTAAAGCCGTTGGTTCCGTTGCTGAATAACCACTGGTTCCATGCAACGTGAAAACACCATACAAACAAACAAACAAATATGTTTATATATATGAACACACACATATAATATATATATATATATATATATATATATATATATATATAATATATATATATAAATGTGATGTATGTATGTATGTATGTATGTATGTGTAGAGGCGCTCTTCTCCAAATGAAGAATGTTGTTAGTCTCATTTGAATAAGCCTACTCATTACACTTGATCCCGGGAGAGCCTGACGGACAGCATCTAATCATCCTTCTGACTTTAATAAATGCAAACAAATTCAGTTGCTGAAGATGGAAGAGGAGACGACCTTTTGACCTCATTTTTTATTCAGTTTTTCCTATGAAGGAGACGAGCTTATTTTTAGAATATTCTTTCTTATTTTTTTTCTTCGTTACGAGAGGGGTGTATTTTTAGAATATTCCGATGATGTTGATGATGCGTAACTGATACGGAGTGGATTGCCATCTGTCAGTTTGAGTTATGAATGACTCCAAGGGTGGAAGGAGCCGGTATTTTTATACTCACGCAGAAGCCATGTTTTTAATGTTTTTAGTTCTGTTGTCGTTGATGTTGGTAGTATATATTCTTAATAAACGGCACATTTATAAGAAAACATATGCTTATACGGTAAATTTCATAATTGTCGTTTGTATGAAAATACCGGTAGATTCTCTCTCTCTCTCTCTCTCTCCGCGCACGCGCACTCTTGAATTATTCTTCATTTGAATCTTTGTGCTATATTGGAATTTTGTCGCTCCACTTATCAGATCACAACTCAACGTTTGTGTATAAAAATTGAAGTGAAGTGGTAGAGAATTCTTCAAAATGAAAAAGGATTGAATAACTAAGTATAGATTAAAATTCAGACAATATTATTACTGTTATATATTTTATTGATGAGACTAACCTTCTTGGAGATTTGAGCCGCTGACCAACGTGATTTTTATTTGTTCACATAGGCTACACAAAGGATGGAACTTCTTTTACTACTGCAAGTTTCTCTCACCCTGCCCTGTAGCCGAGGACATATATACTGCCATCCTGGTGTTTCACTTATCAGTGATTCAAATACTCGAGGGGTGCCTTAACATGTTTTTAGGCGAGATTGCCTGATTATTATTATTATCATTATTATTATTATACTCTTAGGTTTTGTATGAAAGTGATAATGTCGCTTTCCTGAAGACAGTGAATGTGTAGTTGTTCCTTCTGTCATTCACTGCTTGATAAGGGTGGAAGTGAGTCCACCAAAATATAGTCCTTAGGTCTAAACCAAAGTGTTATAATGGGCTTTTATACTTGATATATATATATATATATATATATATATATATATATATATATATATATATATATATATATATATATATATATATTAAAAGGCCCATTATAACACTTGGTTTAAAGCTAAGGACTATATTTTGGTGGACTCACTTCCACCCTTATCAAGCAGTGAATGACAGAAGGAACAACTACACATTCACTGCCTTCAGGAAAGCGACATTCTCACTTTCATACACTTTTTTACAGCTATCAGGAGTTTTCAGCTAGTAACTTATTTCTTAGAGCCCTGAGAATTTGCTCCCCAGATTTTCTCAACAAAGAACTTGAAACAATCAGAAATCAACTTATCTTGTTAAAATACCCCAAGCGCATAATAGTAAAAAGTAAGTATATCTTAGTTTTACCAGACCACTGAGCTGATTAACAGCTCTCCTAGGGCTGGCCCGAAGGATTAGATATTTTTACGTGACTAGGAATCAATTGATTACCTAGTAACGGGACCTACAGCTTATTGTGGGATCCGAACCACATTATATCGAGAAGGGAATTTCTATCACCAGATATAAGTTCTTCTGGTCCCGCGTTGGCTGAGCTGAGAATCGAACTCGGACCACCGGATTAGCAGCCGAGCACGATGTCCACTCGGCCATCGTGGGACTATCACATAATAGAAAAAGCCACACTTAATGCAGAGCATTTTTTTTACAAATCCACAGAAAACAAAAAGGAAAAATACACACAAAATCCTAATCCCTCCCTTGGATAATTTAAGAGATAATTTATGAGAGATCACACAAATATTAGGCCCCTTTGACCCTTTCGTCTTCACTTATCTGAATACACGGGGAAATCCTTAATTAACGTTCAGCAGAAACTAGTTTCCGAGGACATAGGTGTTTATGAGATCCCCTATAGGGATTGTGATAAGTCTTACTATGGTTTCACTGGAAAATCTCTCTCAGAAAGTTTAACTCAGCATAAACGATCAGTTAAATATGGACAACATAGTTCGGCAATTTTCCATCATATAAGTAACATGAACCATAAAAAGGATTGGAACTCATCCCGAAATTTATACAAGATTAGCCGTCGATACAAATGTCAGATGGTAGAATCTTCATTGGTAAGACAACAAGATAATAGGATCAACCTTTCCGATGGAGCCTGGGACTCTGGCCAGGTGGTGAGGGAAAAATGTGGAACTGGTCTTTGGAGATTAATTTTGGTACTTGGTTGTCGGAAGATGTCAGTACCTAGGGTGTGGGAAAAGTTTGTGGAACTGGTCTACGGAGAAGAATTCTGTTATTTGGATGTGGGAAGACTTCTGGTACCTGGGGTGTAGGAAAGACTTGTGGAACTGGTCTATGGAGACGAATTCTGTTACTTGGTTGTGAGAAGACTTCTGGTACCCGGGATGAGGTAAAGAATGTGTAACTAGTCTGTGGGACGAATTCTGTGACTTAAGTGTGGGAAGACTTCCGGTACCTGGAATTTGGGAAAGAATTGTGGAACTTATCTGTTGTGACAAATTTTATTACTTGGATGTGAGAAGACTTTTGGCACCGGGACATGGGAAAGACTTGTGGACAGTTCTGGTAATGAACATGAAACTGTCGCACCCTAGCAGAATGGTGATGATTGATAGCCAAATTAATGGATATAAAATAAGTAGATAACTCAAGGGAAACCATGATCTTGGGGAGATTTCCGAACCTTACAGTCTAGGAATGGGGAATTAAAAGGCTCCTATGGTTCCCCGTGAGTGGTTTAAATATGAGAGCTAGTAGTGTCACATGGGTATATTCTTATTTTCATAAATAAGCCTTTGAGTGGGTTTTTGAGACACCTCTACCAAATAAAAGGATTCTTTGACTCATTTTCACAGGAAGTTACGAGAATATCCATCGATTAACTCTTCGGAATTGATCTGAAGTGAAACAGGTTCTGATATATGATGAATAGTTAGATGTTTAAAACTTGAAGCCTGCTTATGCTTCGTTGTAAACCATCCTTTAACCGAAATAGTTGTCTGTTCTTTACGTGCCGAAGTCCTTGGCTTCCAGTATACGTAATACATCTGCGTCAACTGGAACGGAAATTAATTCCAGTTTCATCGTTGCCTCCTCGATAGTCGGCGTTTATTATAATCTAGAGGCTCCTCTAATAAACAAGGGACTCTGCTGGCGTATTGTCGTCTCAATCTAACGCGAAAATTGCAGAAAAATAATTTGTATGTTACGTTTTAAATGTTACTTTCTAATGGCTTATTTTCCAATTATTTGAAGGCTGTGCTCAGTAAATGTCAAATTTTAAAACGGTGACGAAACTAGGACCCACTCGCAAAAGTTTTCCTCCTTACAAGCAATTCTTTGATCTCTCACAGCTTAATTTGCCTTAATAAAACTTTCTGTTTAGCATCGTTTTTTTATTTCTTTACGAATATTTCAGTTTATTTTTGCTTTATGAGATGTTTCTGGCTCTTCCCAGTGCTCTTTGATCGTTTTTGTTTTTATTGTGCTTTTTTTATCTCTCTATTTTTGTTCACTTCTCCGTCTCGTTTGATCCCTCCTCCCTAGAAAACTCCTGAGATTCTTATTTCCATTTTCTGTTGCCCTCTTCCTCCTCACCATTCCTCGTCCGAATGGAAATACCTGCCCTCAAAATGGGAACAGTTCAGGTGTTGAAACTTGTTAGTCTAGTCGCTCGTTCTTCGTTTGATCAAAAACAATCTTTTGCACAAATATAAGTTTTACAAATCAAGGTTTCAGTGCTGATATTTCTATCTGTCTTAACATTTAAATTGTACTTCTTTTGCAGTTATTGTCGAGGGGAAATAGCAACAAGAGTGAATAAAATAATAACCGTTCAGAGCAAGATGAAAAATATTCATGACTCGGGAATATTCGAGTTCGAGTGCATTGAAAAATCTGTGTGTGTGTGTGTGTGAGAAAAAGTAAATATGAAAAAAGAGGGGAAAATATTCAAGATGATGATGAACACCGTCACATCATTTGTCTAGTGCCTCATTTACAAGATTATTTGCATATTTTTTTCCTGCGTTTTCCTCTTACTTTACCGCATTTTTTTTTTTTTTTTTTTTTTTTTTTTTTTTTTTTTTTTTTTTTTTTTTTGGGGGTTTTTTTTTTTTTTTTTTTTTTTTTTTTTTTTTTTTTTTTTTTTTTTTTTTTTTTTTTTTTTTTTTTTTTTTTTTTTTTACCTCGATTCCACGCACGTCAGTCATCCAACAGAGCCGGAGCTCTCTCTTTCTGTCGTCTCGCTGAGGTCGAAGTAAAAACGGGAAATCTGTTAAACGCGTCCTTTTTTTTCCCACTCTTTCCACTCTCGCCAACCAACTTCCTATCATCCACGTATCGTTAACACCAAATATTCAAATGCCTTGTCTTGGCCCGTCAGCATAATCACTGCAAAAATTTTTGGTGCTTTTTCTTTCTTGGTCGTCAGCATAGTGGTTTTCCAGCAGATTTTGTTTTATACTTTGACGTTATTCACAAATATTGCAGTGGGTAGTAGTTTGCTTTTTTATGGTTACTACAGGCATCAGTTTTGTTAAAAGTTTTAGTGATTTATTATTATTATTATTATTATTATTATTATTATTATTAATACAGACATTCAAGCTTTATTGATTTTAAATAGAAAAATTGCATAACCTAACTCATTGCACCTTGTCAAAGTCCTGAATTAAGCTGATAGGACGGGCCGTATTTATAACGACGCCTTGTATAAGTTTAGTTACCCAGTTGGCCACAGCGAAATACATTGGATTTGACATCGCCGAAGAATTAACTGCTCTCATTTTATGGCAACATTTTCCAATATGGAATTTCCTAAATGCGAGTTTTTGTAGAGTGAAGGGTTTCCGCTTGTGTGGTGGAGTGTGTTTTCCGAAATTTGAGAATACCGATAATCTTGGTCTTTTATTTTGCCATTAAAACCTGGAAGTGCTTCGAAACCATTTTAGGTTCTTGCTTTGTTAAAACAAGATTGACGCTCAAAGCAAAGCTTCTCGTTTTTCGGTAACTTATTACACAAACAGTTTACAGCACTGGACAAGCAGGTATAACTCGCACAATAATCCTCACAATGTGCAATTTAAAATTTTCCGCGAAATCACTGACAGGTCTCTTTTCGTCGTCATTGGTGGCGAGTGGACTTCACAATAGGATACTCACACCTGCTAGCTCAGGATAGGTGCGTACTATCGCAAAGTCCAACTAGCTTTGCAGCTAAGCCCAGTCCACTTATTGGTTGGCAAAAGTTTCGAAAAGTTGGTTAATCTGTTGTTTTTATCTTTATTTATTTTGCAATGGTTAATTTACCGAACTAGAATACGTTGTGCTGACCATCAAAAGGGAGTATTGTATTATCCTCTAATATAAAATATAATACACATCTCCCTAAAAATGGTAAAAAAAAAAGGAAAATATGAATGAAGTCAGGAGTGTTCCGTGATGCTGCAATGTTGAGTTACACATTCGGAGGATGATAAGCAGTGATTGCCTCTACAAAACCAGAATATACCGATGTTGAACTAAAAGTTACAGTATGATAGGTTATACGAGCCATATTGGATGTAAGTTGCTGAGAATTTTCTTAAGGACATTATCTCCTTTCGAAATATCAAGATAAAAAAATGACGTAGACCTATAATGTCCTATGTCTTTTTGTCGGTTTGCGCAGCTTATGACGTTTGGATTATATACCTATCTTATATTCAGCCGTTTTATTGTAGTTCTTGTTGTGGCTATTCTTGTTTTTGTTGCTGCTGTTATGGTGCTTGTAGTGTCTTCGAAAATTTTTCAAATGGTATCCTAGCGTTGCAGAATAAACTTAGACCTATTCATAAAATACTAGTGTAGAGAATTATCTGTCTACTCTTGGTAAGTGAAATTTAGTCATTTGTTTTAATTAAAAGCAATCGAATTCTTTATGAATATAGTTTACGCTAGAATATTCTCCTAACAACAGAGAGAGAGAGAGAGAGAGAGAGAGAGAGAGAGAGAGAGAGAGAGAGAGACTGACTGACTGACTTATGTATCCTTATGTCCAACAGGGTAATCTACAAGAATACCCCGAAATCAAGTGATTTATGGGCTGTTCGCAGACTGGTTGTTTGGATCATCTCATACATAACTTTTTCAGCTGTCATTAATTTTTTCTTACTTCGTTAAGTATCTTATGATGCCTTCCGACCATAGCATTCATTTTCAAAGAAATGGTACAGTAGCCGTATATTTGCTCATCCCAGTAATATAATTTGTTATCCCTTTAGTAAATATATTTTCAATGTAGTTCATTGTGTGTAAATCTGAGACAGTCCTAAGATTAATTTGTGTGTGCCATCGGCTACGTGCCCACGAATTTTACTTTTATTTTCTGTGGTATAAGTGGTATTACAATTACTATGACCATCCACGCAGGTGCATTTTATGCATATATATTATATATCGAGGAGTTGAAACTACTGTATTAATTAAAAACTATTCTATTTCCACAAGGTACGGGTAGAAAACTATTTTCAACAAGAAATTGACGTGTAGGCCCATGCCCTGTCTTTGTCTCAAAATAAAAAAATTTGATGTGTAGGCCTATGCCCGATTGCCTCAAAATATAAGAATTTGACCTATTGGCCTGATCACTCAATGAGATTAATATTTGACTGGCAGGATTAGGATGAATTAATACCCTAACATAGGAACTGGCTGCATAAGTCTATGCTTCATTTCAATTAATGTGGTCTATGTCGGATCGCTTATGTAGACCAACACCAGTTTAAAAGAATAAAAAGCAAGAATCGTGTGCGTTTAGGCTGCGCATGATAAACAAAATATGCACAGACAAAATGATCTTAGATCTTCATAATGATATGTAACTTCATATATCTTATATCGGAGATCTCAGTTTCATACTTCGCAACTCCGAGAACTCAAATATGTGGTGTCATGATTCATGCACGAAACTCAACATCACCGAACGGAGTCAAATCCGTACTGGTAATCATTTGGACTGTTAACTAGTGTGACGTCATTCCCCCTTCGAGAGCGAGCCAATCACTGGTGTGCAATGTGCGGGGCTTAGCTGCAAAGCTAGGTGGACTTTGCTATAGCTGTATTTATAAGTGCGTTCATACTTTATATATATATATATATATATATATGTGTGTGTGTGTGTGTGTGTGTTTGTGTGTGTCTGAAAGATAAGAACACAATGATTAGTGCCAAATCTTGGATGAACCACTATGCAATAAACTTGACATATGGTACTTCATGCACCCACAAAAAAGGCTCATCATGAGCACGTTTAAAACAGTACGGTATTCAATTCTATCTTGTGTTTTGCACTTTGTCTTCCTGGATATTAAAGCATTCTCCTTCAGCGCCTCACGGTCTAT
>NC_087221.1:12343956-12383956 GCF_015104395.2 Macrobrachium nipponense | reverse complement strand
AGACATAGACTCATGACTGGTACCCATCTCCTGGTGTCCAGGGCGGGTGTTGTTAAAGTACTTTTCCTGAAGGAGGGTCCGAACACGGTTAACGTGGCCGCAGCTAGTCCACTCGGTTGTTTACCCTATAGGTATGTGGTCTAGGTTAACAATCTATGCTAATGGGATGTTATCAAAAGTTTACCACATAGCTTCACTACACAATGTACGGTAATTGTACTTACTAGTCCTGGTTATTTATTGCCATCTAATTATCAGGTTGTATTAGGGGGAAATACTCGTCCCGCAAGCCGTCGAACGGAGGCAGGGTCCATACATAAATAGTCCTAATCTAATTATAGGCCGCAACTACAGTAAAGTTTTATCATATAAAATAAAAAAAAGCATACACCTGGTCTTAAAACTCACCTGATGCTGTTCACAAACTTCACTCTTCGTAACAGTAGAAGCCACCAGAAAAGACATCTGTGATGAGCTGAGGGGATTCGTTGTTTTCAAGTGACTTGTTCGGCGCCTCCGCCCGCCAGAAATGAAAACACACGCATTGCGAAATGCGTATCTGATCGGGATAATCGTAGTATATATGATGTTTTTGGTCCTTTGAATATACAGTGGAATTTTTATTTTTTGCCCGTTTCATAAAACGTAATGTTGGAAATGGTAAATGTACAAGTATATTATTATATTAATACACTAATAATTCTGTAGTTACATGGGATGGTAGCGGATGGCAACTTCATATGGACAGATGCCAATGCGATAATAATAAAACTAATAACTTCTACAATATTGTATTTTTAATGATTTAGTAGAAAATTTTAAGCTTTTAATGTTCATATAGGCTTAGTCTTAACATTTAACACAATTCTGTCAGAAAAATATTTAAGTTATATGAACCATTATGATAAGGACTATACCTCAATTACGGCCCTGCGCCACCGTAATTTTGGGCAGGATGTCTTATAGCAATGGTTTTACGGTAAATACCCGTAAAAGATATTAACAATTTACGATAAAACGGATGGCCACCCGTTTTCTGAAATACGGCTGGAAACCGTATAGTTTTTTACGGTAATTTTCTGATTAAAACTAACGGGAGTTTTTTTAACAGTTGTACATTCTTTCACCTAACCATCTCTTTGAAAACTTTTCCAAATATCCTCCTCTTTTGCTACTTTTGCTATACGAGTCGTTCGTGTAAGCAGCTGCTACCTTTTCCCTTCCATTGGTACTCATCATCCATACTTGAGATCCTTGAAGTTGGCTTCACAGTTCTGTAAGACATGGGCCTTCTTCGCTTTATAGATATTTTAAGTCGATTCCCAAAATTTTGCATAAATACTGCCATCTTTGTTTCACTTGTTCTGAAGCTTCATTCTCGTACCACTACGAACGTATGTTATATTCAATCACTTCCATTTATTCAGTGTCCATGTTAACACTGATAGCTCCAACTATCCTCTGTTTTTTTCCATCTGTCCATCCGCCTGTGGTGTTTGCGCATGGTAACACTGCGTCCCGGGCTTTAAATAATATCCCATTTCGAATATTAAGGTGTAATTCGCATGCAGTAAATTATTAAAACACTTTTCAGTTGGAAATATACACCAAGATATCCTTTTATTTACCTAAAACTTACACATAGCGTAACTATTTAAAGCCAGGGACGCAGTGCTACCATGCGCGACCACCACAGGCGGATGGACAGATGGAAAAAAAACAGATTATATGTTGCTTCCATTTACCTTTCTCTTGCTTTCATGATTCTCAACTTACACCTCTTCCGAATGTTTTCACTTTCTTTGCTAGGTTCTGCAGATTCTCTTCACTGTCCCCACTCAACACCATTTTCTGCAGCCATTAACCATTCCACAAAACGTTTGTGACTCATTTCTTTACCCCACAACTGTGCACTTACGTCTTATTTCGTTGACTTATGGCATTACTCCAGCCATTATCACGCCATTATTACGATGATAATAAACATTCATGATGTTATAGCACAATCCTCTCTCTCTCTCTCTCTCTCTCTCTCTCTCTCATGTATATACACATACATACATACATACATATATATATATATATATATATATATGTAGGTGATGCATCACCTTTATCTATACATAGCATCACGTTTTATATACTTCGTGATAAAGTTATTCATATATATACACACACACACACACATATATATATATATTATTATATATATATATTATATATATATATATATATATATATATATATATATGCACGTGCGTATATGTATTTATGTATGTAGTATGTGGTATGTAAATGATTCTTTTAGTACGTGTATAGATATGAACTTATGTTTTTGAATATACTGAAAAGTGGAAGAGAACTAACAATACGGCATTAACTATCTAATATAGAGAAAAGAAACAATCTAGAATAGAAAACAAAAGGAAATTTGAATGAATTCGTTAACTTTGTCGAAACATCTAGTAGAAAACCATCTAGTAGACTATCTCAGCGAATTATGAATCTGAAATGTTCTGTGGCCGTTGTGAAAGGCAAATATTAATTCACTGAATGAACCATTCTTTTCACTTTTTTACCCTCAAAAATACGCACACGAACATGTAATTCTACTTATGTGCGTTAGAAAGTCAGCATGAAAAAGTCAATATATAGTTAGACATACCGAATATATTCATATATGTAGAAAACCATTCTATTCATTTATATTCACATACTACAGTCTTTTGCAGTAATGTATACAAGTATTTATGACTTATTTTATTTTAAAATATCAGTGTGGGTAACCGTAATAATATGTTTTTGGCTAATTCAACGCTTTCTCCTATTTCAGGTAACTTGAACGAAATAGAATCATAATCGAGGTCAACTGCTTCACAGCCGCATATCGTAAGTTATGTTTCAGTTGTATAACGATTTTGTTCGGGTTTGTTAAGAACTCTGCGTTCGTCGCTTTGTAAGTAACGTAGGGTTCCATAACAAATGGATTATTTTGTTTCCCTGTTTAGACCTAGCGTGTTTTCGAAACCTGCTTTGTAAGTATAATTACGTGCGTAAACCTACAAGTTTTCAGCAGTTGTTTGCCACTTAATTTTCCACGAAGAATGTAAACCGGACCTCTGAAATACGAGAACACTAATCCGATACGAGTCAGGAACTTTTCCAGAATGTTTGTGTTGCAAATAAACCAATAATATCACTTCTCTGACTGCATGTTTTGAATCCAGGTTGAAGAGCATTTTCTTGGGAATCTGCCCTCATGAATTCTTTTGGGCGAGGATTACTTTTCTCCTTCTTCTGTCTGGCTCACTTGGTAGAGCAGTATTTCAAGACTCATTTTGTGGAAAGCGCGCATTTATTCGATGTCTTATATCTTCCGTAAAAGTAATGTGCTTTTCATGTTGTTTACGTCATCAAATAAGGACAGTTTATTCTGTGGATGCTTGGAAGCTAGGTCGTGGCCGTTTTCCCGGTTTAGAAGATGCAAGGACATAAGTAAAAACAACAACAGCAAAGATGTAACTATACTTCTCTCTCAATTTCCTTTTTATCTGGGACAATCTCTTTCATCACCGTGCTTTCCCTACAGTAAAGCTCTAATGCCTTGCTCTGTTATTCGGAAGCGTCATAAGGAAGGTGGCTGGAGCGACAGAGACAAAGGAAGTGCTGCTTCCTTGACTGGGGACGGAAGTCTTCTGACAAAAGGGCTTCAGCATCCAGTGAGCAGGAGCATACGCGCGTAAAATGAATGTCAGGGTAGATTTTGAGGGGTCAAGTCGACGCGTTGCTAATTATTTTTCCGTGTAGTTGTATGAAGGACTTTTCTTTTTTGTGGAAATATTTCTCTTAGGCTTAATCCTTCGTGGGGCACAAATACATTCCCCTTCAGATGAGGGAATGTATGTGTGACGCCTGTCCTGTTATTTCCGTCATTAATGATCAAGAGTATTCGTCTGAATGACACTGCCTTCAAGTGCGTTAGAATTAGAATACATTTACAATTTTTTTTGTTATAATCTTTAGCTGTATTACTTTGGAAAGGTATGCCAGGCATGTAATAATAGGAATATACCGTATACCGTACATTATTAAGATTTGAATAGAAATTATTTTAAAGAAATTGTCCGTCGAAAACTGGGTCATTTTCACCAAGCAGAACTTCCCAAAGTGGTCTGATGAAAAACTACAAATTTTCTGTTACTTTTTATTTTGTGGAAATTTATTGGGAATTAAAACAAGTCCCAACCCGTTTCTGTTGCCTCATTATGTTTACCCGTCCTTTAACTTATAATTCTCTATTCCCAGACCTTAACAACCCGTCCCTTCCATAATCCTTTTATTTTCTCATCCATTAGTAATACCTTCTAAAACATAACTGTTTTCACAGGCCCTTGCTAATACTTTTATTTTTTACTCCATATTCAAGACTTTATGTTTCCAATCTCCTGCAATACTATTTTTCCAAACTATTACATAAATTTTCATTTTTTCGGTCCTTTATATTTTCTAAACCTTGCATATATTTTCATTTTCATAGCCCAGCACTCATGATTTTCTATTTTCTTAACCCCGTTATATTATTAATAGGTTCTGTTTACCGACCCCTTACTTATAATTCCCAACGCTTTACCAAAATTTTATTTTTTCAACCCCGTAACGTTAGTGATATACTCCTATCCTTAAGCCAGTGGAGTGAAGGGAGTTTAATCCTGTTCCCGTACTTTTGATATTAATCAAATCAGCTTCCAGGGAACTTCTGATAAGAGAAGCATTTGCGAGCAAAGTGCTGGCTGGAGCATGGCCTTCCAGCACTTAAGACCAGTGGCAAATTAAGCTCCTTCTTCTGTACTGCGGAGTTAATAGTTTTCAGGCTACCATACTGCCGGCCTCTTTTGAGTTTATTGCAACGTTTGGTTTTATTAGCGTCCCCCCCCCCCCCCCTCTCTCTCTCTCTCTCTCTCTCTCTCTCTCTCTCTCTCTCCACAGCTTTATAACTTATGGTAGTTTTCTTTGCAGCTGCATATTTCTCCAACGTGTACTTTTCCCTCTGTTGTTTTTTAGAGTAGATTTTTAATTTAAAAGACAACATTCGAGAGAGAGAGAGAGAGAGAGAGAGAGAGAGAGAGAGAGAGAGAGAGAGAGAGAGAACTCGTACACAAAAAGAGAGTTTTTTGTAATTATGAGGCTGTGAGATACCTTTGAAATTTATTCTTTATAATTCCTTAAGTGCAATTTATACTTAATTATGAATTTGTTCTTGTAAAACAATGAGAGATTCTGGTGACACTCTTGTAGGCCTGGGTATTTTCTCAGCAATGACTACAGCATTTGTCTGTAGGACCTAACCATTCCAGTTTCCAGTTGCGCTCACGATCTCACCACACGGTTGTGTAAAAAGCCCGATAAAAGTCACAAAAGAAAGCAAGCGATTGACAGTTGTTTGGAGGAAAATCAGCTCTCAGAATATGTTGGTAAATTCTCGCTCGCAATTTGACATCAAATACTGGTCTGTTTTCGCCAGGCATTGCGAGGAATGATTTAAATAACAATTTATTCAACTTCCTGTCGCTTTTAGCAATTTTCACTTCGCGCTGTCATGCATCTTTACGTGATTATTTTTATATATTAGGAGTCGTGCGTTTCCTCGTCCTTTGATTTTCCTTTTTCTAATGTCCAGCAGAATAATAAAACGTTAAATTTTTTGCGCCGTGGGATTTCAGCTACGGTGATATTGTTCTTAAGTTGTAAATCTGTTTTTAATGATGATTGAAGAGCGATCACATTGGCATTCATTTGTTTTCTGTTCTACCTCCAAAAACGGATGATAGTTTTGCGTTCCTGCGATCCTGTTTCGTCAGATTTGTATAATTTACACTTGTGTGCGACTGTGTTTATATATGTGCGTCTACGTACTCTTGAACGCACACCTATATATACACACAGTGGGAAGACTAGGGGGAGAATTATTCATCATCTCTTTCCAGAATGAAAAATCGTGGCGTCACTGTTGTTAGATTTATTCTTTCTTTTATCGATAAATATTTCCGTAGCTTTATATCAAAGAAAATGGATCTTAAAGCTGTAACCTCATCCCTAGTTACCCTTCATCTTCCTAGAACCAACCCAGGCCCGGTCCCACCGACCTTCAGGGCAGCATCTCACCAGGAGGATGTGCAGACTCATGTATTTGAAATTTATCGAGGCTCTTTCGAGATGCATTACTTCGTCTATGAATAATTCAGACCAGTCAATACGTCACGGTATTGGGGAGAGATGAATGGGAGGGCGGAAACCTCTCATGAAAACAATAATTTTTTTTCTTTACTTTGTCCGAGAGAAGAGTCGTCTTTCAAAGGTAAAAGAGGAGAAGGGGTCAAATCAGGTCAGCCTCTTTTCTGCTTTCCTGCTCCAGGAACAGTGCCTTTCTTTCTCTTTGGCTCTGTTTATATATATTTTTTTTCCAACCCGTCCGCCTCTTTTCCCTTTTGAAGGGGTTAAGGATTGCTTGTCCCTCTCCTTCTCATTATATATATATATATGTGTGTGTGTGTGTGTGTGTGCTTGTCTGTGTCTATGTGTATATATATATATATATATATCTATATATATAATATATCATTAGATAATATAATATATATATTTATATAATTATATATATATAATATATTATATACATATAAACATTAAGCTACAAATGCCCTTTAATATCCAATTCGCTCTACCTCGGAAATAATATATTTTCATACATGTCACTGCAGTCCTGAGTTCTGGTCTTCCGTTGGTTCGACCCCTGAGACGGCAAACTTATTATCAACTAAAAAAATTCCCCTTCGGTTAACATGTATGAAAATATATTATTTCCGAACTAGGGCACATTGGATGTAAAGGTCATTTGTAGCTTAATGCTTCTGTATGAATCACGGTGATGTGATAATTTTTTATTTATATATATATATGTGTGTGTGTATATATATATAATAATATAATATATATATATATATATATATATATATATATATATATATGTATTCTTACATACTACATATACATGCACAAAATTTACAGGTTCCCAAGAATCCTTAAAAGGTTCTTTCAGCAAAATTTAGTGGAAAGGGCTCAGAGTTCAGGACATCAGTATGAGGAATGGAATCAAGAATTTTGAGCCACAAATGTTTTCCAAGGGGGCACATCTTTGCCCTTGGGATTGGTTAAGTTCTCCTTCATAGATAATAAGGGCAAATATGCAGTGTATTAGATCTCAAGACTTAGGATTTTCCACCAAATTTTTAAAGATTCTCGGGAACCTGCAAAGTTTGTGTTAATTTTTTATGCTGATCTGAAGTCCGTTTTTCTTTAATAGGTCACATTTTGATGTTACTGATACTTGTTGTTTTAACGTACAGGATATGTAAATTATATCTGTATAAGGTATATTGAATACAAGATATGACACTTACAAGGCTTTTTATTGCACAAAAGCAAAACTATTATGTACAAAATAAAGTTAGAATGTACTCTAATGAAATACAATTTAAAATCTTTGAGATTTGGACTTTCTTTGGTGTTTTTTCTCAGGTTCATCTCTGTACAACATCCAGCAGTAGTCGGCTAACATCCCTGCATTCCAAATTCCTTGCTATCGTTGTTCCATTGATGAAATATTGATGAAAGCGTTCCTCCTTGCTCATCAGACATTGCTCCAAGGTTCTCTGCAAAAAAGACCAGGTTTGAATCAAAGAAATGGACTTTCAGTGACATCCGACAGCCCATTGCAGCATAGGAGTCTAGGAGACATTTCACTCCATGTCTAAACTCTAAAGATCTCTTGTTGCCTAGGAAATTTTCACAGGGCCATTTGAAAGATTCCCAGGCTTTAAGCTCGGTCTCATACAATCTTGAGAGAAAGTTGTTGTCCTTTAGGGGTTCTTTAATCTGCGGACCTACGAATACGCCTTCCTTCAGTTTTGCTTTAGTGACTTTTGGAAACTTAGCCTTCACATATTCGAAACCTCCTGAGCTTTTCCTGGCAAGTGTCTTCGCAAACTGTTTCATGAGGCCAAGCTTTATGCGAAGAGGGGGAAGGAGGACATTTTCTGGATTTACAAGTGGATTACTCTGGACGCTAGAAACTCCCGGTTCATATGATTTTCGGAGGGGCCACTCTGATTGCACATAGTGCTTGACAGTTGCACGACTGTCACATAGGCATAAAAAGCAGCAATATTTCGTGAATCCTGATTGCATTCCATTCAACATTCCAATCACCTTCGAGTCTCCACATATTTTCCACCTGTAGTTTATGTACTTTACGGCATTGAGGAGTACCTGCATGTTCTCGTGACATTCCTTCATGTGTACTGAATGTCCTATGGGAATGGATGGTTTCTTATTGCCGTTGTGTAGTAGTATTGCCATGAGACTCCTCTTAGATGAATCAGTGAAGAAGCGCCATTCAGATGGAACTTGTTCTTGAAACAAACAGCGAAATAACTCTTCAGTGTTATCACTGAAACAAAGGGGTCCATCAACAGAGAAGTAAGAAGTCAGATTCTTATATCTTTCTCTGAAATGACTAATACAAACGTCTTTCTTAAGCAGACATTTTTCCTTATAGACGAGATGCCAATAGTTCAGCTTTATCCTTCGACAATGACAAGCCTCTAACCAAATCATTCAACTCTCCTTGAGAAAATTTCTGTGATATGTCTTCATTTTCAATCACGAAATCTACATCCACTTCCGTTTCTTCCACATCAGCAGTATTTTCCTCAAGAAAAACATCTTCGTCAGACATTTGAAGGCCATTCTCTGGTGGTACTGGAATAGGAATGTCATCATCGGTGTGCGGTACTGATCTTCTTGCTGATTCCAAGTTGGGATACATAATCTTACAGTAAACCCACATATATTAACCTTTCAGAAATAACAGTTCGTGAAATTATCCTTTGGTTCTCTCCATATTATAGGTACCTGCCGCAAACGGCATTGCTCTCTTCCTCTTATGAAGCCAATCCATTTGAACAAGCTGAATAGATGATATGCTGTACCCAACTCTTATCTTGATCTCCAAGAGAACATCCAAAGTATAACTGGTGGATGTTCATGATTTCAGTTGCTGAGTTTTGGTAGTAAATGAACCACAGACATAACAAACAAAATATACCAGGACTGTTCTTCAAATGCCTTGACATCCTGAATAGAGTTTGATGATGATGATGATGATGGGATACCTGAAACAAAAAGTAAAGTTATTGAAGGTACAAAAGACGATCGATGAAATATTTTGTGAAAAGTGCTTGACTCAACTATCTAAAATCATAATGAAAAACATAAAATTAATGTACTCAATTGGTTATAAAATACCAATCAGAATTTATCTGTATAAGATGTTTACGTGTAGCGATGCTGCGGATCGGAGTTATATGCCTTTCTTATCTTATCAGAAAAACTGTGCCTGATGGAAGGAAATCGATTACATTTTTGAAATCAGCGGACAAAACTACATATGTAACACCACATAAAATCCCTGATGAAAATTGGCTGTTGACCACTGATCCAATGAAGAGTTTTTCAAATATGAGGGAAACGCCTTCATGTGGTGCCCGTTCCAGAGAGTCGTAGAAGTGATGGTTGTCACACCTGCAGGACAATCTTTTATCCTTCCAATGCTTGAATCTGAAGGCGCCATTTCTCTTGAGGCCATTTCTCTTGAGAATCACTGAGTATACGAGATCCAGTTTGCTACACTCTAGTCTAGACCATATTGACGAAGGATAATAGTCTAGACTTGTTTGCTTACGGTTAACTAAGTCGTAGAAGCAGTTAATTGTTTCTTTGACTTAGTTGACCACAATACTCATAGAAGTAAACTTCGAAATTAAGTATTACATTTTTCAGTCACCGGTAGCGGAGCCACCATTCATTGGCGTTGTAAGCTTTTTTAGGAGCTTTGTTGATTTTAGTTTTTTTTTTCAGCATGATTTTTCCCTTATAAATCAGGCAATTCCATCTAACAAAGATGCAACCATCAAACCCCCCCCCCCCTCTCTCTCTCTCTCTCTCTCTCTCTCTCTCTCGCTCTCTCTCTCTTTCTCTCTCTCTCTCTCCCCGGTACAATGAATTTGCTACTTGCTTTATGAAGTATTGTGGAGTGGATAAATAAAGGATACAGTTGGAAGAGTATGGGGTTCTTTTGTGATTCGCTACTGACATTAAGAGAGATGATGGTATCAATACCATCTGCTTCAGGTGTTTTGCTCTACTGTCACTGGGAAACTTCTGTTTCTTAAGACAGCGGCGTCCCTAGATCTACGTTTTATCCTTTTAAACTAATCTGCTCAAAAAGTTAGTGCCTTTTTCCCTTAGAAAAATATATATATTTTTGGTCATCTTTCATGGCCTTCTCAACAAGGAACTTCCATTAACTCTCCGTATTGCTTAAACTTAATAACTATAGTCTGCTGTTTTTTCGAGCTGACGGCAAATATCCGTGGGCAATATCGATGTGGTGATCAGCACCAACAGCAGCCAACTACCGACTAAAGTTTTATGGCTTGCTTTTGCTTTAAAATATTCATCAAATATCTTTTATTGCTTTTTATTTTCTTATAGCTTTCATAAAATGAACGTTCTCTGTGGATTCTTTCTTTACAATTTAAACTTATTCCACACGAGTAAGTACACGTTTTAAATGACAGAAATGGTAGTTACAGCGGTTATTGTAGATAGTGAAGAAAAAATGTTGAAATGGTTTGCATTCGATAATCACTTTTCAACACATTCATTTCCCTCTCCCTCTGCCTGAATGGCATCATGGCATTTGGTGTGAGTGACAAGCAATATTTAGACCTGGGAACAGTTTGAGAATCGTCATTGCCGCTTTAGTGTTCGTTGGCAACTGTGGTTCTCTTGAAAGGAGTTGTCATGTCGCATAATTCCTGCCCATTTTGAGTCTCGTCTTGCCATTATTTGGCTGTCCGCGGTGCTCGCGATTCGAGTTCGAATTTTCTTTCGAAATTATCGTTGCCGTCTACGATGGTTGAAGAATGTCTCGTACTTTGTTTGAGATTTTTCTCCCTCTCCTTCGTCACCGAAGAGTCTGGTTTATTCAGGGTAATTTAAAGCTGCCCTGGGTTGTGTTGTGCAGCGGTCTGATATTGGTCTCGTGTGTCTTGTTGAGTTACGAAGTTGGGAATAAATACCCAGTTCTATCTACGAACGCTTTTTAACTGTAACGAAAAATTGTTATAGGTAAATGGCTACTTTTCCTGTAGTTTAAGTCAACACTCTGACGTTTCCTGTTCTCACGATCTTTATTCAAGTCATCAGTAGCTCTTAATTTTTCGTGTCACTTTTGTATGTATATTAGGATACCTTGAGATTGATAATGACGATGATGATAGCAGGCGAAGAGGAAAATTCAAGGTGAAAGGGTGATATTTCCTAAGAGGAACTCAATGTGTGACCCTGTTTTGTTCATTACATCCTTTGGAAGCTTCTCTAGCGTGTCAAATGTCTTTGGATTGTTCCATACGAACCCGTTTGATGTGTTTTAGGTTAAGCTGGCTGTATGGCAGCACATAGACACTTGCTCGCAGAGCAGCCCGTAACAATGTAGGCAGAATTTGACTGCTAGTATTAATACTGCTCCTGCTGTTATGGCACACATGACACATGAAGGGTTGCCTTTCATTTTTCCTCCTTATTCAATGCATCGTTTTGTCTGGGTAGCTTGTCATTTTCGTGTTTTAAGAAATGGTAGTTTTCTTCCTCTGATTGCGTTTTCATGACTAGGTTTTGTATGCCTTCGTACCTGCTTCAGCATTTTATGTCTCTCGTCCATTATGTATCAGATCTGTGTCGAAGACTGGATGGCGGCTGATATGTCTGCATGATATAGCTATGAGTTCGTATAACTTAGGTTTTGTTCGTATTTGAGTATGTCATTACTGTAGCTGTGATTGTCTTGTATAACTTCATGAATCGTATGTGTTTATACTCTTGTTTCTATGCCAGTACACTCCTGGCATTTATAAGTATGAATACGTGTTGGAAATTTCCTGAGATTACACATACCCTTATCTTAATGCCAGTGTTTTTATACATGGGCAAGAAAATTGTTCATATGTATTTATATATACTCTCAAACCATGGAGGTATGTAGGCGACTTACTGTCATACGTAAAGAAATCTACATGCTGAAATTTATGTAAATGTAACGTCAGATTTATTCTCTTTCTGTTTTGTCTCGCGAAGTTACTTTTGAACAGTGGGAACCGGACAGCTAAGGACAGATATATTGCAGCTCTTTTGAAATACTGCAAGTTCTGTATCAGGGTATCAAGTACGAAACAAATGTGAGGACTGTTTAGTAATGCGTTATCATTATTTTTCGCTATGAAGATATTAATATTGATATACAAATCAAGACTATATAAATAATATATATCTATATATAATATATATATATATATATATATATATATATATATATATATATATACAGTTATATATATGTGTGTATATATATGCTGTATATATATAATGTATATATATACGTATATATATAATATATATATATATATATATAATATATATATATATATATATATATATATAAATGAATGTATGTTTGTGCGAGCGCTCTTGTGTATAAACATTTGTCGTAACAACTTAAATAAGTTTTATTAAGGTAAAACTGATATTAGAGCCTGTCTTAAACACCTACAAGATGTTTATGTAGACAAAGTTCATACTAGTGTCCGTATGTGTAAATTATTATTATGCCAATTCCTCTTCTTGACATGTGACTCTTGTCATGTTGTGACGAATTGAGATATCTGCGCTTAAAATTATGTATAAGTTGCAATAATGAAATGTACTGACAGAAAGTTGTCGCTTGCATTTTTAACGTTCATAGAAAATATTGATTTTCAATAGACATTTATTTTGTTGTAAAATGGTGATTTTTGTAACAGATCGTTTTTGTAAAATTCTGTTTTCCTTTATTAAATGCTTACACAGACATACTAATATCTCTATTATAAAATTGAACTTCAAAGGAAATCAGCCACTGGTTTTGTAAATTTTTTGTGTTGCAATTGCGAATCAAATATAATTTCGTTCGAATAAAAACTACATGGTAAAGTGTACGCGTCATTTTTAGGCAGTTTATGAAAAATGGGATTTTTTTTTTCGTTAGGATAAAATCGTACCATTTCTACAATCCAGTCGGTGTTCTGGGGCTCTTTTCTTCTACTGCAACCCATGTAACTCTGTCCTTTGTCTCACCCATTACCCTTTTTTTTATTATTATTATCATTATTAATAATAGTCCCCCAATCCTTGGGACCAACGCCTTTAACTTAACCTCGGCATCATTTCATATTTGCTTAGCATGGCTGGCCATCCAACACCCACCACACCACCACCACCACCACCACCTCTCTCTCTCTCTCTCTTCTCTCTCTCTCTCTCTCTCTCTCTCTCTCTCTCTCTCTCTAGACAAAGGTTAGACATGACTATGCCCTTTAAATTAGGCCATTATTGTTGTTGCTGGCATTGTGTGTGTCGTAGGTGGTATTGCTGCTGCAAGCAATGGCAATGATAAATCATCATTATGTTTGACAATGTCTTTTTCAGTATTATAGTTATTATTTACTATTATTATTTGAAATCAAACACACACTAACGATGGTTGACAATATCTTTTTCAATATTATCATTATTATTATTGTTATTATTATTATTGGAAGTCCCAACACACAATAAAGTGGGTTCGATCCCAACGTGAGGAAGTATATATATATAATATAATTGTTCAAACCTGTTCGGAACCTGTTTCCTCCATCCAACAGCCAGTGCTTAAAACACGTTTTTCTTCTCTCTCAATAGCTCCTCTCGCCCACCGAATTCCTTTGTTACGTCAGTTCTGCGGCTGCTGTAGTGTGAAAGAAAGAAGGTAAATCGTTTACTTTGTTCAAATTTTCGTGAAGTCAGTCCGAGCGTGTCGCTTGTATTTCCTTTTGAGTTGTATTTTAAGCGCTTTGATTAATCGGTAGATATCAAAGGGTTAATGATGCAAAATCTCTGATGTCGGTAGTTAGTTTAAATGTTTCCTTAATAATAATAATGATAATAATAACGGGACGTATATTGTTCCAAAATCTACCGTTATGCTAGATTTTAAAACCCAAATAAGGCCTCCAAACCTCGCCTCTCTCTCTCTCTCTCTCTCTCTCATACACAACACCACACCACACTTATAATACACACACACACTCAACACCACCACACACACACACACTATATATACTATATATTATATATATGTGTGTGTGTGTGTGTGTGTGTGTGTGTGTGTGTAGAGGAATTACAAAATATACGCGTGATATCAGATTTGCAGGTTTCCTTGTGGCGAACCTGTATATATATATATATATATATATAAATATATATATATATATATATATATATATATATAATATATATTTATTATATATATATATATATATAGATATATAATATATATAATATATATATATATATATATATATTTATATATAAAGCTGGCGTTACAGTTGCTCATTTACACGATCATTATCATCGACTGATTATTTTCACACACGGACTTCTTGCATCAAGTTTTCTGCCTTGATTAAGTATTCGCTTCAGTATCCGAAGGAGCTCTTTTGCATAGGAGGTAACATTATCCTCCCATCAAAAGTTTTCGAATAGCCTGGTGGTTGTGCGTCAGAATTCGGTTACATTTTACCCCGTCTTGTCCCCGTCTTGTTCCACATCGGTGTCAGAGAGAGAGAGAGAGAGAGAGAGAGAGAGAGAGAGAGAGAGAGAGAGAGAGATAAGGCTGCGGAGATATATGCAGGACTGAAGCGTATTGTTTTTCATGTTATTCGTTAGACTTGGTAAATGGGAGATGGAAATCAGCTTCATAAGGGTGTTGTGACGTTGAAGGAATAAAGATTCTCGCGCTATTCTGGGCTACTTCCTTTAAGTTAAGGGGTAGTTGTAAGAATAACATACTGTCTAAGCTAATGATGCAGTTTAAAAACTGGAATAAACACGGATTTAAGAACTATATAATTAAATGGGATCTTAAAAAAAAAAAAAGACAAAGAAAATGTAAGTATTCGAGCAGGTTGTAAGTCATATAGTAAAAGAATTAAGCACCTTTAAATTTTGTGGAATAGTTATCGCTTACTTGGGGAGTAAGCCAACACACTACTTTGTTGTTGCTGTTGTTGTTGTTGTTGTTGAGGGGTCTGAAAAAGGTGTTTTGCGTTGCGTTAAAGATACGAGAATTTTAGGATAGGATATTTATCATTTATTAAACGGTACAGAGAAATTGTTTCTAATAAAATATAACGCATTTATTTAAATTTCTGTTGGTGAAACAAGGTTCTGTTTGACGAGATATACAAAATTCTCAAGCAGTTGGGCCAAAAATAATGAAAATATTTGAAATGAAAAAGTACGCAGTGTAGATTTTACCACCTTTTAATTTTTTTGGTGCACTGAATTTAGGCTGTGTTTCTGATCAGTTATTTTGTGTTTCCACTTATAACTGAGAGTATATGAACGTGTTTAATTTATGTCTTTTTCTTAATTTGATCCTTGTTGTTAGTATGAGTAGCACTTAGTATGAGTATTAATTACGAAGGCCACTTTACGTAAAGTTAGGAATATAATGTTTACAACTTATACGTGATGGGAAAATCTTCCACACGTCCCGAGTAGGCTGGAGGTCGGATCACGCCTTGTTTTTCTTTTCCCCCTTTTATTCTCTAATTTTCCCCTAAGCGTTTCTAAACCCAGGCAATGTGTTATTAGAGAATAATCGTTTCAGTCTTTTCCATCTTCGTTTATTGCTTTTTGGATTGCTACCAGATCTCTCATCTCCCCCTCATCAACATTAAGTATATCTTAGTTTAATCAGACCATTGAGCTGATTAACAGCTCTCCTAGGGCTGGCCCGAAGGATTAGATATTTTTTTACGTGGCTAGGAACCAATTGGTCACCTAGCAACGGGACCTACAGCTCATTGTGGGATCCGAACCACACTATATCGAAAAATTAATTTCTATCTCCAGAAATAAATTTCTCTGATTCCGCGTTGGCCGAGCCGGGAGTCGAACTTCGGACCACCGGATTGGCAGCCGAGCGCGAAAACCACTCGTCCAGCGAGGAACTCCTTCATCAACAGTGCCATGAGGATTATAACAGCGTGCTTGTAAAAAAAAAAAAAATCTGGGTACTCTCGTCTGCCTTGTAAAAACGGAAAATATGATATAGGTTAGAAGACATTACCTAATCTTGGTAAACAAGGAACCCAGCAAGTATTCTTGCTGATTGTAGCTACAACTTGGGGCACAGGACCTAAGGATGAAGAAAGGGAGAAGATTTAAAAGCTCCAAAACCTAAAAAATGGGGGACTGAAATGGAAGTGCTAAAGGAATAATCTCAGAGGACCTTGGGAGGGACCTGGAAAGGACTGACTGCTGCCCACAGCTATGATAAGTAGGGCAGTCTTAGAATTCTGATAAAATAAGGCACTTGGGGTCAGAGCCACAGGTTTGTAGATCCCAACCTATCAAGGTTGTGAGAAGATTATGATTAGGGTTTTAGCTTAAGTATTTGAAGTGTGCAAGCTAACATTTGGATCGAGCCTTAATGGCCATTAAATAGTAAAAGAAGATTTTAAGCCTGTATGTCTTTAAAGAGAAAAAAAATGAAAAATAATAAAACTTAATTACTGCTTTTAAATTCGTACACTTATTTTCTAGTGTAAGTGTTGAAAGGCGTTTAGTTAAACAAATTATTTGCGTGTTTTCCTAAAATGTTTATGCTAACTTCACTGCCATCAGTTTTGAATATGAAACAACTGATATAGTCTAGGGCATTCATCTTACACATTAATTAACCTGAGCTTTTGCATCCCTTTTCTGGAAATGAAGTTGAGGTGGCAGCAGGTAAATAATGCCATAACTTTCCCGACAGGGGACGGAGGTTTTATCAAGGTCTCTTATCTTTGGTCGCTCTCTTCCTTCCTTCCTTCCTTCGCCAGTATAAATCTTTGCTGGCCCTTTTTCCTTCGCTCTTTTCTCCGCTTTACGAATCCATTTTCACCATTTCGATTTCATCAGGATGATTTCAAAATGGAACCGTTATTCCCGAATTCCAAGCTCCCCCCCTTGTGGTTTCCTCTGTAGGTCCTTTTTGGTACTTAACTCTTACTTTATATAATTTCAGGGTGTTATTTTGAATGTTGTGCCATTTTTAATGTTTTGCCACTTTTAATGTTATTTTGTTTTTATCCTCCTAAAGACTGGTATTCTTTAAGATTTGTTGTTTTTCTTCCGCTATCCATCTCTCTCTCTCTCTCTCTCTCTCTCTCTCTCTCTCTCTCTCTCTCTCTCTCTCTCTCGTAGTAGCCATCTTGCTTGATGAGACGTTCCCGCGTGAAATCAGATTAATCAACAGATATCACAAGTTTAACATACGACTAGAATTTGAGAAATATCTTGAAGTGTTCGTGAACTATCGGTGATAAGATTAGTGAGAAAATAGTAGGATAAAGCGTCTTCTAAGTTAGTTTATCAAGTATAATACTGTAAATCAGAACAAGATGGCAGTAAGTTCCAACTGCGGAAGAGATGGCGTAATTTAGCGTGTTTAGCAGATTCGCAATACGATGAGGTAGCAGGAAGGGAACTGGCATTTCTCATCTATGAAATCAGCAACAGTCCTAACCAAAAAGATACAAAAGCATTCATAGATATATTAGAAGGATATAATCCTTCAAACTGGAAAAAATCTAATGAAAACATCTTGAAAATAATTGAAGAAGTTCCAAATAAAATCCAAGTGGTCAAGACTCATAAAGAAAATATACATAAACCAACATATTCCGACAAAGAAAATGAATAAGGTGAATCTTGTGAATATCCTAATTGACGCATTAGGAAAAAGAATGCCAAAAGCATGCAAACTGTGTAAGGTTTGGTATAGCATAGTCAATCCACAAAACCTAATCAGAAAATGTGCTGCATGCAACATTCCGACCCATCCACAGTGTGCTGAGGTAATACAAGATATGAGAAAAGATACAAGAATTTTTCATTTTTTGTTCAACATGTCTATCATGGATAGACAATGTTATTAAATCAAGATTGAATGTACAAATAGTTGAGGATGAAGAAGAAGAGGAAGAGGAAGAAGAAGAAGAAGAAGAAGAAGAGGAAAACAGAAGAGAAGTAAAACAAAAATTGAAATGACAGGAAAAAAAAATAAGGAAAACAAAGAAACAAGATAAAATTATGGATGCAGAGATACTCATTGATACTACATATGAGGCAATAAAGCAGCATACCTACGAAGAAAATAAATTACGATATGGCAAACAGAAAAGCAAATCCCGAAGAGGCTCTACCCAGATCTACACAATGACGGGAAAGAGGAAAAAATAGACAAGAAAGACAAAATCTGCAACCTTTTTTTTGAAAAGAGGGAATTGCAGATTTGGAGAAAGATGTTACTACAACATCCTAAGGTATGTCACAACTATGAAATATATGGTAAATGTGCATACCTAGATGGATATGGTGGGGATGATTGCAGAGATCTGCATTCCAAAAATATGCAAAAACCAAAGAAGGAAAAGGATGTAAGTTCGACAAAAAAATGCAAATATATGCACCCTGTAGCCATGAATCATAATCAATAAATAACCAACCAAGTAATAAAATCAAAATAAGAAAGAAACAAATAAAGAGAGAAATCAAGAATATCAGGTAAAAGAGAAAAGCAAACCACCAATGAGATATGCAGAGATGTCAGCAAAAAATTTCAATGCATCAGCTCCAAAATTCTACTCAAGGGATAATAACTGTATTTATTATGCAAGATTATTTGGCAGAAAACGGAGAAAACTTGCGATTCAGACAGAAACGGAGAAAATTGCCAGATTCAGACACAAAATGAATAATTATGATGAAGGAAGATCAAATATTATGAAAAGTTGGATTTTTTAATGTCAGAATTTCTGGAAATGAAAAAAAGAACAACATACCAGAACAGGAAAGAGACATGGGAAAATCCTTATTACTACCAATATTAAATGAAGGAGAAAACACGCAAACCATCATAGTGATGAATGCGCAGGGTTTAGTTACGAGTAACTCAAAAAGAAAAATAGAGTACTTAGAAGAACTAACCAAATTGAAAAGAAAATAGATATAATGAATATAAGTGAAACCTGGTATTCCCAAGAGACTGGGAATGATGATCAAATAAAAGGGTTTGAATCTGAAAAATTAATGAACATAGTAATATATAGACCTCCTAATACTAAAGAGTTTGACTTAATAATTGAAAAATTGGATGATATATTTGTAGAAATCACAAGGACTGGACTATTCTCCTCTGGTGACTTCAACTTTCCTTTCGTAGAATGGAAAGAACGAAATAGGAGATTGTGGATGTACTTATACATATAAAAAAGAGAGTAATAGTAGTGCAGAAGATAAGAGGCAATTCGAAAAGCTATTAGATATGCTACTAGAATACAACATTCAACAAATAAATCACCTGCCAACAAGAAAGGAAAATACTTTAGACCTAGTATTTGTGAACGAGGTGAATTATGTTAAAGAAATAATAGTTTATAATGCGAGTATTTCAGACCATAATGTCATAGAATTAACAGTTCATTCCAAAGCAAGTGAAAACAGAGATAAGCAAGAAATGAAAAAGTGGGAAGGATATGGAAAATACAACTTCTACAGTAAAAATATAAAATGGTCAGAAATAAATGAAGAATTAAACAAAGATTGGGATAACATTTTCGTAAGCGATGACATAAGGGTAAATACGGAGATATTATATAAAATATTAGAGAAAATAGTGGATAAATATATACCGAAGAAGAAAAGTAAACATCATTCATGCATACCAAGAGACAGAAGGATCTTGTTCCAGAAAATCAGAAAGTGGAAAAAAGGTCTTGCAAAAGAAAAAAATGCATGGAAAGTTACTAGAAACTAAAAAAGTAAGATAGAAAATGCAGAACAAAAGATTATTACAATCAAAAGAAAATGAAAAAACGGGAATTGGAAGAAAAAACCCTATTAAATATCAGCAAAAACCCCAAACCCCAACTATTATACTCATATGCGAAGAAGATGAATAAAAGAAGAATAGAAATAGGCCCTCTGAGAATTGAAGGGAGATTAACGAATGAAAAAAAGGAAATTTGCAACATACTGGCAGAACGATATAAGAGAGAATTCACCCCTAGAATAGATAAATGAAGATAATGATATAGAAGTAAGGGACGAAAATAGTGAATATCTAGCTGACATAGAAATCAATGAAGCTGATATTGTGCAGGCAATTAATGAAATTAAAAATGGAGCTGCTGCAGGGCCTGATGGAATCCCTGCTATTTTGTTAAAGAAAGTAGTTCATTTCTATCGCAAAGCCACTTGCAATATTATTAAGACAAAGTGTAGATACAGGCAAGATTTATGATGAGCACAAATTAGCATATATCACCCCTACTTTCAAAAGTGGATCAAAACTTGAGGCAAGTAATTATAGGCCTGTGAGTCTAACATCACATATTATGAAAGTGTATGAAAGGGTAATGAAGAAAAATATTATGAAACATTTAATAAAAAATAATTTGTTTAATATAGGACAACACGGTTTCGTACCCGGAAAAAGTACACAAACCCAACTGTTAGTCCACCGGTTTCGTACCCGGAAAAAGTACACAAACCCAACTGTTAGTCCACCGTGAGAACATATTCAAAAATATGAAAAGCGGAAATGAAACAGATGTGGTTTATCTAGACTTTGCAAAAGCTTTTGACAAAGTAGACCATAATATATTAGCAAAGAAAATTAGAAAACACAATATCGTAGATAAAATAGGAAGATGGTTAAAAGAATTTTTACACAACAGAAACAGATAGTTATTGCAAACGATGAGAAATCGGATGAAACCAAGGTAATATCCGGTGTGCCACAAGGTACGGTGTTAGCTGCAATACTGTTTGTTATTTATTGATTGAGACATAGACAGTAATGCTAAGGATTCGGTAGTGAGTAGTTTCGCTGATGACACAAGAATAAGTAGAGAAATTACTTGTGATGAAGATAGGAACGCTCTACAAAGAGACCTTAACAAAGTATATGATTGGGCAGAGGAAAATAGGATGGTATTTAACTCTGATAAATTTGAATCAATAAATTATGGAGACAGAGAAGGAAAGCTATATGCATATAGGGGACCTAATAATGAGACAATCACAAATAAGGAAGCAGTTAAAGACCTTGGTGTGATGATGAATAGGAACATGTTATGCAATGATCAAATAGCAATTCTTTTGGCAAAATGTAAAGCAAAAATGGGAATGTTGTTACGGCACTTCAAAACAAGAAAAGCTGAACACATGATTATGCTTTATAAAACATATGTTCGTAGTCCACTTGAATATTGCAATATGATATGGTACCCACACTATCAAAAGGATATTGCACAAATAGAGAGTGTACAAAGGTCCTTTACAGCTAGAATAGAAGAAGTTAAGGACCTTGACTACTGGGAAAGACTACAATCATTAAAATTATATAGTCTAGAAAGGAGAAGAGAACGCTACATGATAATTCAGGCATGGAAACAGATAGAAGGAATAACAGAAAATATCATGGAACTAAAAATATCAGAAAGAGCAAGCAGAGGTAGATTAATAGTGCCCAAAACAATACCAGGAAAAATAAGGAAAGCACACAGGACATTAATCCACTACGCACCAGCATCGATAATGCAGCGTCTATTCAATGCGTTGCCAGCTCATCTGAGGAATATATCAGGAGTGAGCGTAGATGTGTTTAAGAATAAGCTCGACAAATATCTAAACTGCATCCCAGACCATCCAAGATTGGAAGATGCAAAATATACCGGAAGATGTACTAGCAACTCTCTGGTAGACATTAGAGGTGCCTCACACTGAGGGACCTGGGGCAACCCGAACGAACTGTAAGGTCTGTAAGGTAAGGTCTCTCTCTCTGTGTGTACTGGATTGAAATTCAGCGGTTCCATCTATTGCCCTGTTGGGCTAGCCATCCATTTTCATCGTATTTTTTTTTTATCTTTTCCTTTTCCCAAATCATTTTGCTTTTGTTACACATTTTCATTATTCTCTCCTTCCTGGTTCACTGTGTGTTTTCCTCTGCAGACAGAATTCACAATGAACACATCTCAATTTAAACCCTCCCTTGTTTCTGCTCCTTCTTGTGGCTCTGTTTAGGAATGCACTTTTAAGATGGTAAGTTTTGGGCCGGAAAAAATTGCACTATAGTTGTAGCTATTTGGATTATTTTCATTTTTTCTTTTTCATAGTTATGGAGGACTTTTCTTTTTGACTTGTAAATGAAGAGAGAGAGAGAGAGAGAGAGAGAGAAGAGGATGCGAGGAGAGAGGAGAGAGAGAGAGAGAGAGAGAGAGAGAGAGAGAGAATCCCCCACTCGGTGGCAACAGGCTGGAATACCTAACCATATCTGTTTACCTTTTTTCCTATCTGTCTTTTTAAGTCAGATAGATTTTTGAATACTTTGCTCATTTGAAATATTTAATTTCTGTGTGGATCTTGCATGGTGACTACCAGATTACAGTACAAGGTGGCCAGAGCTACCTCATTTGCATTGGTATGCACCATCTCTTAATTCGATATTGAATTGTTTTATTGAATTGTGGAACTATAAAATCTCACTTTTTTATTCGTTGATAATATTGTATTAAAAATTAGGAACTGATTGCAATTTTTATGGTTATTTTATCAGTTGAATTACGCGTACTTTCATGACATTTTATATACCAAATTTTGAGGATAAATACCGTGTAGTTCTGTATTGAATTCTTTATTGTACAATGTAGACTTCAGTTTTTTTATTTTTGTTTGCAATTTTATGTATCTGAGATGAGTGTGTGTAAGTATATGTTTGTCTGTGTAAATACTAATTTGCGTGTTCTTTCCATACCATAACTAAATTCAGACAGATCTTTTGCCCATAAGTTCATCTCGTTGGCCGCGCCCAACCTGGCCCCCCCCTCCCCCCCCACCCCCCACCCCCTTTTTCCCCCCTTTTTCTTTTTTTATAAGTTGGGAAGGTTTTGGAAACTCGTTAGGATTACCGAGGGATGAGCGTAGAGACAATACTGCCTCGAAGAGCCATCGGTGGATTTCGGCTTTCGTTGTGGATCGAGTTAATTTCAAAGACCTTTGTTGAAATACTTATGCTAATTTATGTTTTTCTTTTAAATCTGTTTATATTCATATTGATCTTTGCTAGATACTTCTTCCTTTTTATTTCTATTTGGTTTTTAAAGACTTACTTCGGCTCTAATTTCAAATGTTAATTAAATTCTTTTATAGATCTTTTTGTTTTGTCTTCTTGATATTAATTTTGTTGGGATTTTTCACAATTCAAATAATCTTTACTTTTTGGGTGGGGAGAGAGAGAGAGAGAGAGAGAGAGAGAGAGAGAGAGAGAGAGAGAGAGAGAGAGAGAGAGAGAGAGAGAGTTTTTTTCACAGATTTGATGTATAATTGAACTAAAAGAATTGTTTTGTTACTAAACAGATCTGCACCTCACAATTTATTCCATTACTCTCCCTTTTGTTTCCGCCACTCAACTCAAAATTCAGTAGTTAAGCCCATAATGCTATTTTCGGCTTTTCCACAGACTATATTCCGGCGGAGTTGAGGCTAAGCTTTTAAGGCGGTTGGAACTTGATATTCCTTCCTCTCCGTCTGTCAGGGAGATCGTACATGTTGGTTGAAAACACCTCCTGTCTGTCAATTTAAATTTTTTTTTTTTTTAAAGGAAATGAAATGCAGAGGTTTGCAGAAGCCGCATACTTTTACACCTTACGTATGATTTTCAATGTTACCTGTAATTAGATATTGAATACAAAGCACCTATTGACGTCCACTCATGCTTCTTCTAACACATGACTGTTCGTTTGACCTCCTGTTCTCTTTTTCTGTTGTTAAATTTCGTTTCAGATTGGTACTTGATAGTGCCAATAGAAAAGACTTCGTTTTCAACAGTGAATAATTGTTATCAAACTTCGTATCCCTAGGAATAAAGATTTACCTCTGCCTTACCTTACAGACCTTACAGCTCGTTCGGGTTGCCACAGGTCCCTCAGTGTGAGGCACCTTTTATGTCTACCAGAGAATTGCTAATGCGTCTTCCGGTATATTTTGCATCTTCCAATCTTGGATGGTCTGGGATGAGTCGTGAGGAGATTACATGTTCACTCGTAATTTTGGTCGTGTGCGGAAGTTTTCAGAGGGATGTCTCAAGAACAGGCTAACAAACTTCAATAACACTTGACATGTTTATTATACAAACTCTTCCATATGATGAAATTTTGGGGGAAATTGCTTCAAAAGTGACAATTTGTTGCTATGGAAACTCTCTCACACTTCAAGGAAGAGAGGGTGTTTTGGCGGCGTAAATGCTTCATATCCGGCTACATATTTGTAATAACCATTTCATATTGTGCGCTTATTGGCCATTGTCCTTTGGCAAAAGTTAACTTATTCATTGCTGCATGACTTTGGTGGAGGTAAAGTCTCAAATTATACTTTTTCTCTCAATTTTAGATCATTGTAACTGATAAGGTGTTAAAACTGGATGCCTGAGATGTAAGGTAAACATCGCTGATTAAAAAAAAATGAAAGTAACTTCCATATTTGTGCAAAACACCTTATAATTTGGGTACTAGAGGCAGTGTGGCGATGGATCATTCCATTATCATTGTGTGGATACAGTGTGGAAAATGGTACCAATTAATATGTTTCATAATCAAGGTTCTTATGATTATCTTTTTGGAACAGAGGGGCAGTGTTCAAGTACGAATAAAAATCTTCCAGATGCAGGATTAATGTAACTTTCTCTCTCTCTCTCTCTCTCTCTCTCTCTCTCTCTCTCTCTCTCTCTCTCTCTCCGTAGTTTAACAGAATTAAAAGAAGAATCAAGTGATTACATTCTAGTTTTCGTAAACAACCAAAATGAAGTACTGAAGTTAATGGGTACCAGTTTCATCTTCCGCTAAGGAAAGGGGACGGTGCTAATCTCATCTCTTGAGACTTGCTGAGGTCCGAAGGGCTTAACCCTTCTCTCTCCGCCTGCTGTATGACGGGAAAATGCTCATGCATTACATATATTATATATATATATATATATATATATATATAAATATATATATTATATATTATATATATATATATAAAGGTTTTTTGCCACGAAGGAAAAAATGAAAAAGCGAGATAGCCGAGTAATTTCGGTCCTGTTCGGACCCTTTACTGTAAAGGGTCCGAACAGGACCGAAAGTACTCGGCTATCTCGCTTTTTCATTTTTCCTTCGTGGCAAAAAACCAAAAATTTATTTTTACATAGCATCACGTTGAATGAAAATCGACAAGATTTTCGTTCAACCAACGCTTAAGAAGATGAAGGAAGATTATCAGCGGGAGGGTGACCTAAATTGACTTACCTGTGGATGGATCTCTTCGTATATAAATCCCACTTTTCTGTAAACTTTTCTCATTCATATACCTGAAGAGGGAGACAGCAGTCTCTGAAATATAGTGTTCTCTTTCTATAATTTTGGTGTTTTTAATATATATATATATATATAGATATATATATTATATATAATATATATATATAATAATATATAATATATATATTCAATAACATAACGCTCAAATATTATAAAATATCGAATTCGCTATACCTCTGGAATAACGCCCAAGCGGTATAGTTGATAAGTGCTTCGTCACTGGCAAGATTCAAACAGTTACCTGGTTTAGAAACAACAATAAACAGTAACTGATTACTAGGCCAGCAAGATAGGTAAGGTAAAAGATGCTATTACTTGTGCTGTGCTGAATGGTAAGTTTGTAACGTGGCTAATTATGAAATTTTGTCACTTTTTTGTACATTTACAAATTTTAAGCCACAAATTTCTTTTAATATCCAGTCCACTATTCCTCTGGAGTAACTTATACCCAAGGGAGATTATAACTTGAAAAGTACCGATTTATATGGCCTAATAGTTGTGAGTATACATAAAGTTCACGCGCATATAACTGACAAAAATTAATAATTAGCCATGTGGTACTTACCGACCAATGAGCTTAAGGTGGAGGTGGCTGATATGGATTCGAATTACAGACGCAAAACTCAACAGGCATATGTACAGCAGAGTAGCTTTCGATGGTTCAGCGGTTTCAGTCACAGTCCATTGTTTCTAAAAAGGCAACGGCTCCAAACCTGCCGACGACAAAGGTCTTATCACATATAATTCCCATTGAGTGTGAGTTTTTCCCGGAGTTCATAGAATTGGATATTAACCCGTATCAAATATTGAAAAACACGCACATACACTATATATATATATATATATATATATATATATATATATATACATATATATATATATATATATATATATATATATATATATATATAGTATATATACGTATATAAATTTCGTAACACATCACGATCTTGATATACATACATCGAGCTACAAATGTCCTTGAATATCCAATTCGGTCTACCTTGGAATTAATATATTTTCCCGTATGTTAACCGCAGGGGAATTATTTGTTTGATAATAATTTCGTCCACAAGAAAAAGCTTGAAAAGAAATAACAAAGTGACAAGTAATTTCGCGCATTTGGTGGCACTCTGTCGTTTCTTTTCATGCTTTTCCTGTGGCTTCAGCTAATAAAAAAAATCACCTGCTTATTTTTGTGATTTCTTAGTACTCAAATATATATATATATATATATATATATATATATATATATATATATATATATATATCTATGTATATGTGTGTGTGTATATATATGTATATATATTATATATATTATTATATATATATATATATAATATATATACTATACATTATGTGTATGTGTGTGCACTGTCCACTTGTACGTATGTAAGAGAGAGAGAGAGAGAGAGAGAGAGAGAGAGAGAGAGAGAGAGAGGTAAATAATTGGTCATATGACCAAGGATTCCCTGAAGGGCATTAGTCTAATATGGCCTCGGAGAGTGTCTTTGAATTATGAATATATAATTACGTTAATTACATAATGTCCTGGGAGGAAATGACATGTAATTGTAATATAATAATGACAGTTGTCACGTATCGGACATATCACTGTATACTGCAATTATCACAACAGTGGTATTCTTTATCTTTCCTCATCTTCAAACTGAATGTTCTTCATTGTAATTTTTGTATATATCTTTCATGAACTGCTTGTCGTCTCTGCAGAATTTCTTTTCCTTAAGCGACTGACATCGTCACAGAGGACGACCTAAATTCTCCTTTTTTGGGGGCTAAAGTAAAACACACACACACACACACACACACACACACACACACACACACACACACACACACACACACAGAAACGCTCTATTCCGAGGCTTAAACAGTTATCCAATATGACAGTGTTTCTTATCTGAAAATGTTTCATGTGTGCCATAGAGAATTTATCTGTTTTATTTTAATTTCCATGCGAACGAATACCTGACGGGTAAGTGGCATGACCTTAGCTATTGCAGACCAAATGGGGGTTGAAAATAGAGAGTGACGCAAGTTATCTGACCACCAAAGAGTGATAGGCTGCCTTTTGATAAGAGTGACGTGCCGTTGTCCATGAAAACTTCACCAAGTGTTCTTTTCAGCTAAGAATCTAAATGACACGTCCCAATCATTAGTTTCGTGATTAGACTTTTTTCTCCCTTTGAGTAACGCGAATATAATTTCTTACAAACATGATGATAAAAGTCCCTGTAAATCCCTTTAGCCTTAGTTTTATATTATTAGTACTTGAAGGCTAGTACTGATTTTGATACTAAGACCACAGACCATTGTCTTGTCTTTTTCTATTTGTGTTCTTTTATTTTTCAACGTTCTGTTACCCACCTTATTCCCGTGTGTCCTCTCTCTGCTGAGAAAATTTCTTCTATTAGGTAACGCCGTGACTGAAGTGTTCTCTTCTGGTGCTTGAGCAGTTTCATTAATGCTAATGATAGCACCTCAGTGTCGTAAGTCCCTTATCCTAGTGCGGATCTTTCCTAAATTGTAATCACTTGCTGCCAGTCAAGGACCATCCGTTACTTTTTGAAAAATCATGTTAGCAAACTGACCATACCAAACAATTAACGTTGTTTTAATTTTCGGTGATATTTATAATTATTGTGAAATCCAGTGGCGTTGTTTCAAATGCCTTTTATTTATTTACGTTTGGAATACATTTCGCTGGCAGTCTTTTGAAGAAATTCTGCCTGAAAGAATGCATTTTCTATTTATCAGAACTGTACATACAAATAAAAGATTCTTGTTATAAAAAAAAATATATAATTTTTTTTATGGATTATAAATCATCATGCGTCCGAAAATCCTTGGGGGGGGGGGGGGAGACTTTATTTTTACATGCTTTTATGTTTATTTAACTTTACTTGTGTGTCTGTCTGTTTGGGTCAAAACTTGGAACTCAATTCTCGACCTGTTCCTTTCGTCCGATGGACTTGAAATTTTACATGGTTACTCTGTTCCGGTGACAATACAACCATAAATGACAAGTAGGTCAGCAGTGACCTCTAATTATCCTACAGTGACCTCTCCCAGTATCTTAGGATTTGTGTGAAACTCTTCAGATTTTTCACAACTTCTTTGACTCGGTAGAAGGTTCATAACTCTACGGATTTTTTTTACAACTTCTTTGACTCGGTAGACGAAATTCAAAATTCTTGATATTCCAAACCTTCTCTGGCTCGGCAGGATATCAACTTTGTTAACTGCAATCACGAATCGGTTACAATTTCTGATGAAACTAGAAAGTATAGAATATATATATATATATATATTATATATATATATATATATATATATATATATATATATGTGTGTGTGTGTGTGTGGTGTGTGTGTGTGTGGGTATATATATATATTATATATATATATATATATATATATATATATATTATATATATATAATCTTTAAGTCTGAAAACAATTTAAATATAAAAATTAAAAATAAATTTAAACCTGCTTTTATTGAAAAGCAATAAAACATGAAAAAACATTTTTGAGACTCAACAAGATTTTCTTACAATTAATCATGTTTACAAAAATGAAAGAGTGGGCGCCTGACATGGAAGGAGATGCTACAAGAAAAAAAAAAAACATTTCTTTTCTTGTAGCCCTTCCTTCCATGTGTGGTGACCACGGTTTTATTTTTATAGATATGATTAATTGCAAGAAACCCCTATTGTCTCAAAAAAATTATTTTTAACTGTTTAGTACATCTTAATGAAAGCGTGTTTAATATTTTAAATTTTTTATTATAATTCTTGTGTGTGTGTTTGTGTTTGTAGAGTGTATTGTGTACATGTGTGTGCGCGCATGTTCCCAAAAATCCTTTAGACGTCACTTTCCGGAGGCTTCTTGCTCTAGCGGTACGTGACAATCTAGTAGTTGGCAAGAGGGATTCTCAATTTGTGAATGCACTCAATGACAGCACCAAGCTCTTTAGGCGATGCCAGCGACCCACGACGGGATTTTTGGCAGCCACGAGCCACTTGAGGGTTACAAGCTCTTGTTTGCCGAAGAAGAACAAGGAGGCTTCCTTTTATTTGGCGAACAAATACAGGACTTGCTCGGACCGGAAGGAGTTCGGTTCTCGCTTGCCATGTCGGAGGATCGGGTTTACGTCAAGGCTGTATTATTATTATTATTATTATTATTATTATTATTATTATTATTATTATTATTGCAAGTTCTGCATCGAAACGATATTTAATGTGTTGATTTGTCTTTATGGGGTCCGTGATTATAGATGTTGCGTAAGTTGTTAATAAATGAGGACAAATATTTCTCGGAAGTTAATTTTGAGATTTTGAGTCCCATGGACACTTTTTAATCGTTACATGTTACCCTTTTCTGACCTGATGGCAGGCCCGTAACTTTTCATTAGTTTTGGAGCTTATGAATAAATAAATAAAAAACACTCTTGGAAGCTCAGAGGGGTCGGGGTGTGTTATAAGTATGTTATTTTTGTTTTATAAAAACAAAATCGAAAAACCCGATACACCCTGATCTGCCCGGAGGACTGATTTCAGTCCCCATGTTTCATAAAGAATTTCGGCCATTTCTTAGACAGTTGATTCCCTTCCGGTCTGCAGTCAGCCCCGCTCATGTTTGTCCTTAGAGACATTTTTCATTTGACAATTCTTTGTGTCTCGACAGTCGCTGTTGACTCTGTTTCAGAGCTGACGTCAGGGAAGTCATTTTTGCATCAGTTGAAAAGCATTGATGTTGAGGATTGAGGCTGTTGTACTGATAAATAGTTCAATCTCCGTTTTCGCCTGTTGTCGAGTGGTAGTTTTCCCGGATGTAATTTTCACCCGTATCTTACCATATTCAGCAATGATTTGAAAATGGCTTGGTCTTGTTAGTTAGGTAGTCAGTCACTGAGTAGGGAAAGACCCTTTCTCCTTCACCCCTCTTTAACACCTAATGCTAATAAATTGGTCCGTCAGCTGTTGAGCACTTATGTGGGATTCTGCACCGGTGAAAAGTGCTTACAGTTACAGACAGCAGGCAGACAGACCAAGGTACTTTTTGTAGTAAGATGGTCGAACAAGAAATTTGTAATGCAAAAATTACACCCGTAAGTAAATGTCTTTTCTTGTTCTGCTTCGTGCGACCTTAATCCCATCTTCCCATGGGCGCAAATTACTGTTAGCAAGCAAAATATTATATACTCACAGGTGGCTCTTTACCTTACCAAGGCAGTTACAAACTAAGGTTCGATTCCACTGTGAGAGACGTCATTGGACCCGTTTCTTGAAAAAAAGAAAAGATTGTAAGACTGGTGACGTAAGCCATAATTGTGGACTTGATAGTTAATTGACTGTGATGGGCATCAGGGTAGTAAAGAGTTGGGGATCATCCCCTCCCCCCAAAAAAAAGAAAAGAAAAAATTGCTGAGTACGGGAAGGTTCATTAACAGCCTCTGGCGCTGTTCCCTCTCAAAAAGAAAAGGCGTAGGGGATAAAATGATACAACATGTATGTACTCAGGAAGTGTTTATTATATGATATATATATATATGTAAGTGTTTACATAATAAAAATATGGAATGTTAGTCCATATATATAAAAGACCAGATTGCTTGCAGGAATGTGATCAGACTAGAGACGCTAAAGATGACGTATACAATAAGTATGTAGGCTAAGATAACATGCCGTCACCTGTAGTCATTCAATTGTTTATAAACATTAGTCCAAGCTCCCTGCTTGAGACAACTACGGCCTACGTGATCTGTAGCGTGTCTCATTTTGATTGTGTGTTCGTATGTAACTATGTCATCTGATAGTATGTTCATATGTTCGAGCTACTATCTGCTTCCTTCATAACTTGTAACAGAGATGTAGAGAGAACAGAGTTAGCTATCGTCATTAGAAGACCTGTACCTCTTTACCTAAGCTTTATCATGTAGAGGAATAGGATTAGCCATCATCATTGGCAGAAGCGATCAAGCTATCGTTATTAGAAGACTTGTACAATCATATCTGATCTTCAGCATGTAAAACTTCAGAAGAATACATATATTTTTATACTTCGTGTTTTCTACAAGAACCTCCTCACCGAACCATGAGTTTAACACATCGTCGTAATAACCAACAAGATAATACCGACTTCGTAAGTGATCTACAAACCCCAAGACACTCCATTGAAGATGGAAGTGCAATACCAACCGACTTAGCGCATAGATTATCGCAAGTCTAACATTACCTCATAGGGCGCCTTATCATACAAGGCACAACCCAAATAATTGGTGGGGGCAGTGGACCAGAAGAACTCTACAACTTCTCCGAAGAAACATCAGAATAATGAAGATCATATAAGAACTCTTCAATGACGACGAAAGCAGCAGATTCTTCAAGCAACTTATTTTCATCGTTTAGTGAGCGACTTCAGAAAACAACAAGAACTCTTTAACGACGACGAAAGCAAGAGATTCTTCAAGCAACTTAGTATCATCGTTAGTGAATAACTTCAAGAAACAAAACCGACGTGTCCTTTTTTCCTACGACAACGCAAGCTTCGTCTCTCATTAGAATCATTCAAGAAAACATCGTTAGTGAGCGTTTCCGGCACTCCAAGAAACAAAAACCGAACGCAGTCTGCAGCATCGGATCTTTCAAGGGCTCGAATCATCGAAACAACGCGTACGGGGGAAACTGAAGCCAAACCAGGTCATCCGCTAAATAGAGAAGGAGGACCAAGGCCGTGTGTCGTTATCGGAACACCGTGACTTCCCACAAAAGCAAGCTAAGTACAATTTTTTATTCATTTGGAGTAACTTTGAGTGTTTCCTTTGCAGGTCGAATTTCGTTATTCCTGTGGCTGAAGTTACGAGACATTCTTAATCTTACTTTTTTACAGAAATTATCTACATCATTGAGATTTCGCTACTGCGAGTTTTTATCTTTGAGTGTCTGTTTCCAGAAGTTCTACTGAAATATCGTAATCATATACTATGTTAATTTTATCATTTTGGGTGATTATTAATCCCTTACGTAACAAATCATATTAAACAGTGAATATGCGTTTACGCAGTGGACGTCTGCATTATACAGATGCATGGATAGGGTCGTTAAGCACCGTAGTGATTAGAAAACACACAAAAAACAAGTGGAACACCCGTACAAATCTATATAAATTAGAGGTAACACTATTTCGGGTCATGACAATAAATGCTCCTTTGCAAAGTCCCGATCGCAGTTTTAGCCTTGAGTTTTTGAGTTATATAAAATATCGAACCTCAATGACTCAACTTAACTTTAAAAATATGGCTGGATTGCAAGGAATAACATGACTGTAAAAAAAAAAAAAAACTTTCATCAGGCTAAATGCGCTGACCAGGATCCCTCACTATTTCAAATTTTAGCAAAGAATGAAGTACAAACAGTTAATATTGAATGCAGTAGTGATAACTTGTCTTATTAGTAATCGCTCAGTTCCTAATAGTTTGTCATTCATTGCTTTATACGTAACCAGCAACATAATGCTAAAAACACACAATACGTTGCCGATGGTAATAAAGAGAAGGATCCTAATTATTACAAAAAGAAATAGAAACAGTAGCCCGTTCAGAATCAAACAAGCAAACTCGGTGACTGTGTCACCTAGTCAAGCGGTCAAGGTCAGTCAAATCTGCCGAGTGTTCAAAGCATAGCAAATTCCACACAATAAGCGACTCTAGCAGAGTGGGGAAAAGCGATGTTGGTTCATACATGCCAATATCTTTTTGAATTAAAAAGGATTTTTCCTATGAAACACACGACCGTATAAAGTAATCCGAGCAGGTTCTCGTTTCTTTTTAATACATAAGTTATTATAAGTAGTGGTGGATTAAGCCCAACTGTACGCGCCGTAAAAATTAGAATATCTAGTTTTATTTCTTTAGTACACGTAATATCCTGTATTTACGGACTCACCGTCTGTTGTTCGAACTTCCCTAATGAGAAGTCCGGATAAGCGAGCGCTTACAGATACCTCTATAGTTATAAAAAACATTGATCTGTATGTAGTGTAATTGTAAGATCCATCTAGGGGTATACAAAATATTATCTTACATCCTGCAAAATAAGGCGTGTTTATCAAAGGAAAATCCTATAAACCTTCAAACATATTAAAATCCGTTTGAACAAAAAAGAGACAGTTAATCAAATAATAACTTATATAGAGGAACTATACATTTGTCTCATAAATCGTAACATTGTTCAAATGACCCAACAGAATTCTCCCACAACCGCAGTCGTAGTTTGCACGCAAAATCTCGAGAAGCATGCACCCTGGAATGTCTGAGTGCGTGTAAAAAGACTTTGCTGGGAAATGAAATTTTAATCCTCCCCGACACTCTGAAATATAACGATTTCCGCGAACAAGTTAAATCTAGTGATCCACAAACGTATACATATCGTGGATACGGAAGTTATAAATATCGCATTTTTTATTGTTGCTAATTTTTAATCCCGCCCAACCAGTCGTAGATGAATCTCTCTGATAATCTATCTAAAGTAATATCCGTAAAGTCATTCAAGCAGAGGTGATTCAGCAGAAATTTTTTTTTATCTATTACCTGAATACCAGGAGGTTTCTCCACTGGCGAGTGATCTCTGGAAAAAACGGATGTAATTTAACACAAAACACGGTCTAAGGACAAACATAAAGCTATTTACGTACCTTCGTATAGATTCTCAATGAAATTTCAAAATAGAGATAAATGACGAAGTTGAAAAATGTTAGTAATAGGAGTCATTAGGAAATCAAATAAGCCCATATAATTTTCCCTCAAACGTCATGCCATAAATGATCGGACTTGGCGTATCTGCGTAGATTTCTGACGCTTAAACAAGGAAACGACTCCCGATAGTTTCCAGTGCCATGTACCGACGACATCTTATCTCTGTTAGGTTAGAATAAATTTTTTTTTCACCAATTTGGACTTACTTAAAAGCTTTTACCAAATACCATTACCTAAGTGATTGTACCTCATACACCGTTTTCAGCACACTCAGGGGACATTATCAATTTTTACGTATGCCTCCGGCTTACGTTGCGCCCCAATTACAATATAGTGTTTGGAGACTTTTAGGGGATACCCTACATGCCTATATGGATGATCTTGTAATCTTTTCTAATACCTTAGAAGTACATTCACATAAACTAGAGCTAGTGCTACAGAGACAAAGACAAATAATCTCAGAGTAAAATATATAAATGTGAGTTTTTAAAACCGAACATGTTTATCTAGGTTTTATGTGTCTTGTCAAGGTCTTAAAGTAATCCATGGTAAGGTGTCGGCTATTCATAACTTTCCGGTACCTATTAACGTAAAAGGGGGATACAGCACTTTTGTGCTGTAGTGGGTATTTCAATCGTATGTAAATATGTAACTCTTCAATCATGACAGCTCCTTTAACAGATCTTACGAAGAAGAGCGTAGATTTATTATGGTCTAAAAAGCATCAACAAGCGTTCGATATCCTAAAAGCGGAATAATGCAGCTCTCCTAACTTAAAAAATCCCCGATTTAAATAAGGAAACTTTTTTTTTTTTTTTGCAACAGACGCCTCAGACCAAGGGGTAAGAGGGTATTACTTCAGTAATATGATAAACAGTTCTTCCCTATAGCTTTTTATTCACGTAAACTAAAGCCCTTTGAAAGTAAATATAATAGGCAAGGAAGGGCTAGGTATCTTTAACTCACTAGTACATTTTAAGTTCATAATCTATGGCTATCCTGATAAAGTCCTTACTGAACATGAGTCCTTTACCGAGTTTTTCAAAGGCTTTAATCACAGTCCAAAAGGAACTCGGTGACAAATGATCATTCAGGTCTTTGGAGCCATGATAAGATATCTACCTGGGAAAGCAAATATCATAGCTGACGCATTATCCCGCAATCCCGCACCATACAGCAAAGAACCATTAATTGGACTAAAAGATATAGAAACATCCGTGCCTATTGTTAAAACCGTATCTAAACAAGAAAATTCCTTAACCCAAGAGATCGCGAGCATTGAATATCTGGGTTGGAGCGCAGAAACTGTTACAAACTGAACAAAGCAAGAGTCAAACAGACATGACAACCAAAACAATAAACACTTTGAACGGAAACCAAGTCAGCAGCAATAAGCAAAAACAATAAACACTTCGGACGGAAACAGGGTCAGCGACTAAGCAAAAACAATAAACACTTCGAGCAGAAACCCTAAAGCAAAGGTATATTTAAAGTATATGTATCAGAATAATGTAATCAAATGCAATATTATATGTAGGTCTGTGACGAGGAAAACCCGAAGAACACAGCAGATGACTAACGACCAGGTAGTAGTAATAATCTCTTTCATACCAATCGTCCTAAACTGGTTGCATTCCGTCATCCAGGGTTCCCTACTATGTCACAGTAAGCCAAATCACTATTTTACTGGCCTACAATGCTTACAGATATAATAAGCACATAACTGATTGTAACACGTGTCATGAAAACAAGGGACACACTAAGACACCTGTCAGTTAAGGGCCTATCCTGTGCCAAATCAATCCTTGAAAGAATATACGTAGAATCATTAACAGAATTACGAGTCTGACAGAGGGAATAAACACTTCTTAGTGTTAATAGTTCCTTGACACGTTATATAGAAGTAATAGCACTAAAAACAAACACCGCAATTGAGTGCGTTAGGAATATTTATGAGTGCTAAATCAGTAAACATGGAATTCAACACATGATAATCTGACTCCGGCGTAAATCAATAATAATCTCCTTAACACGTTGTGTGAATTCCTATCCATTAAGAAAACCAGTAATATATTTTATCACCCAGAGTCAATCGGTTTGGTAGAATAACGGATAATTAAATAGGAAGTGTCAATGTCTTACGAGTTACAACTCGTGATATTGGATCCGAACTGGATTATAGCGGTTCTCGCGGTTTTAAATACCTTTATCATTCATATCTTGTATCTGTAGAATTGATGCCGCAAGTAGCCTTATACGGTACACCGCTAGAACACTTTTCCACATATTCAAGCCAACCATTAATTTATCAAATATATATATAAAAAAAATATATAATAAAAAATAATGAAAAAAATAAATTAAATATGGATACAAGTGGAGTCAATATAATACACTCCGTAAGAAGTCGGAAGGGTTACAAATTATAATAAAAAAGGAATCACGATAAAATCAATAAGCAAAACGTAACCATAGATTAATTAAATATCCAAATATATATGCGTATATATTTAGTAATGACAAATAAGCTAAAAGTTCAAATACATATCCAAAACCTACTTACATATTGTCTGTCCCAGTGATTTATATTCGTAGTCAATGAAAAAAAAAAAAATAATAATAATAATAAATAAATAAATAAAATAAAATAAAAGAGATTTTAAAGTCAGGAAGTCTAGAAGTGAAAATGTTATCTATGGAATAATCCTATATGAATCTTATACAGGGCTAATAATATATATAGAATTAGTTTCAATAAGGAATATTTAATTTAACATAATCATGCAGTTTTCCAACATGAAACTAATATATTGTTCAATTTTGGTACTGTTTTTTTTCAGACATTCTTCTCATGTGGGTCGAGTATTAAAAAACAAAAAATTTATCCTAAAGTCGTATTTATTACAGCAAGTAACGTAACTCTTAGCTGGCTGAGAGCAATCTCCTGCCAAGTGACGACGTCATCATTGCCGTATCAGCATTTGTTCCTTTTAACCTCAATAATCTGCTTACACAGGCTTCATCTGTGTGTCGTCTCTGCTTGCAAAGCAGATTGACTGGAGAAAGGAATGCTTAGTTCATGAACTTCACATGTGGTTCATAGGTCACATGACAGGCCACATAACATATTCTTATCCGTGTGTGTAATGCAATTAGTTAAGGACTTGTAATCATTTTAAAATTAATGAACAATATAAGCAAATAGAATTTCTATAACAACAAAATGAATTAATTTTTTTTTTCTGAACCTCATAGACATTTAGAAGTATCAAGATATGTATATATGAAATATTTACTTGTAACATTAGCCTATTACAATTCAAGTAAAACATTCATGGGAAAATGTCACATTTTCTTGAAAAACCCAAAGTTTATTTAGAAATTAGTTACATAGTGGGTTTTTTTCGTTGCATCTCCTACCTATTAATAAAGTTTTTAAAAAAATAACCTCAGAGGATGCGTGCGAGAAAATTGAATATGAAACTTTTGTTAGGGCACATAGAATCATGATTAATATTCTCTTTGACTCTTATGTTGCCTGGCAATCTTACAAAATAGCTCCGTTCCACTTTCTTTGTCTAGTAAATTTACTACCAGTAATATCGAATTTTCTTTGGGATTTGTATTGATATCTGTTTATTTGTGTTTATAATTATGGATATTTTTACAGTCATCATAGACCTGGATAGGTTCACTCATTGTTAATGCCATGGATAAAAAAGTTTGTACAGCGGACTCTTTTGAATTCCAAAATATCAGCGAATTCATGTGGGTAAGTCTGGTCTAAATGGCTCTCTTCCCTCCCCTGTATTTGGATGTCGTCTGAATTTACTTTGCCCTTGTGACAAGTATAATTTCACTTGCAGGCTGATTAATGGAACCTGTTACAGTATCCTGCAGTACGAGAGTTTCACATCGCAACTTCAAAAAATCGTTCGTCGCTGCGGACGACGGCAGTCGAGTAACAACCGCCTACAATGTGAAAGGAATAAGCACCATCATGGACTTCTTCGACCGACACCGTATCTCGTCGTTAATCTCGTTTTCATGCGGAACGCTCCGGCAACTGTCGGAAATCGACTACGAAAGGGACATACTTCCGACGATTACGACCCGAAGGATATTCAACTCTTACTTTGCTGGCGAAGGACTCGTGCGGGGATGGGGATATATATATATATAATATATATATATATATATATATATATATATATATATATATATATATATAATATATATGTTTGTGGTGTGTGTGTGTCGTGTGTGTGTGTGTGTGTACATGTATTTTATATATATATATATATTATATTATATTATATATATATATATATATATATATATATATATATTATATATATATATATATGTGTGTGTGTGTGTGTGTCTGTGTCTGTGTCTGTCTGTGTGTCTCTGTGTGGGTGTGTAGTGTGAGTGTGTACGTTGATATTTGCATATATGAATGGAACTCCAGACAGTATACTCAAGAATAAATAAAGGAGGTTAATGAATGAATGATATGATCAAATATGATCCTTAACAAAATATTAAGGACCTGACAGTATAACAACTAGTGACTTTTGGAACACATTGTTCTCGTTTTAATTTGTTATTTTCCTCATTGCATGAAAACAACGATTTTATTCTTTCTGTGAAGTGCCGTGTCAATAATTACTTTTCCTCTCATTTCTTATCTTCATATCTTCATATATCTTCATCACTTTCTAAGGCGACCGTCCTCAATCTTCCTCTGGGCATCCTTCTCCTCCCTCCACCCCACTCCTTCCTCCTCCTCCTCCTCCTCCTGCTCCTCCTGCTCCTCCTCCTCCTCCTGTATCATCTTTGTCCCCTTTCCATTCCTGCCGAGGATGACACTTCCCGTCGAACGGGCTGAGGAACAAAGAGGACCGGTCTCCAGAATTAAAAGTAAACATAAGGTCTTTTTCCTGATTGATGATCAGCTTCCAGCAGTTAGATGGCGGTATGAGCCGTTTTGGGGAGATGAGGGAAGGGGGGTGGGGTCCATTTTTGGGGATAGAGAGGGGGGTCGATTTGAGGGATGTGTTGCTGGTCGATTCAGGGGGATGGGGATGGGGTCGATGGGGGGAATGGGAAGGGGAGGTGGTCGATTTGGGATATGGTCGATTTGGGGAGGGAAAAGAAAAGGTGGTTTTTGATGGGTGGTGGTTTTGATGCGATGGCAAGGAATGCTGATGTTTTACCTGATCATCGTAAGGATGGAAGTTTTCTTCATTGTAAATCGTGCAGTGCGATGAATAGATGCTTTTTAATTGCGTTTGGATGGTTTTGATTAAGAACTATTGTGCTGGAAACTTTGTAGAAGGAATCATCATGGCATAGCATTGCAGAAGCTCGTCTAAACAATATTTGTTCATCATACTGACTGATCTCTAAAATATTTTATGGGGAAGTTTGTTTTCATATTGATTTATTCGTAAATCTCTCTTAATCATTCTTTGATATACAGACTGGATTCCGCAATAAAATAAATTATTTTCTTACATTAGCATTTTTTACAAAGGAAAGGAAATTAAAAGGAAAG
>NC_087221.1:12333956-12338956 GCF_015104395.2 Macrobrachium nipponense | reverse complement strand
AATTGCTACCTTCTAGCCTTTTTATTTTAAGGTTAAGTTTAGCCATGGATGGTGATCATGACAGCCCTCTCAGGAGCCATGGGGAGCACCCACATTGCATCTGGTGAGCTGCCGGTCTTAGTTAATGGTTTTATACAGCATTATACGTTGTACAAAGAACTCGATTGCGCCGAAGAAACTTCGACGTATTTTTTACTGGTATTTGATTATATTTATATGAAATTTATAAATATATATATTTTTTGAGGGGCTAAGTTTTTCTTGTATGCAGATTTCGTTGAAATATGGCTTTTTGATTGTTGATCAACTTCTTAATAGTTTGACAATATTTTCTTTGTTCTTAGTTTTCTATATAAGAAAACTATTTTGACGCCTTTGGCTGTCCGTCAGTCCGTCAGTCCGTCTTCAGATCTAAAAAATTTGCTGAGCCTAGATGGCTGCAAATTGGTATTTTGACCATCCACCATTCAGTCATCAAACATAACAAATTGCAGCCCTCTAGCCTCGATAGTTTTTATTTCATTTAAGATTAAAGTTAGCCATGGCTCGTGCATCTGACAGCACTTTCTTAGCCATTTGACCCTCACTCTACCACATCTAGTGAGCAACTGAAGAGCTGCTGGTCATAGTCGATGGTTTTATACAGCTTTACATACATACATATATATATATATATATATATATATATATATATATATATATATATATATATGAATAACTTGATCACGAAGTATATAAAACGTGATGCTATGTATAAATAAAGGTTTTTGCCTTTTGCCACGGAGGAAAAAATGAAAGGCGAGAGAGCCAAGTACTTTCGGTCTAGTACGGCCCTTTACTTAGGCACAATTCCTCCGTGGCAAAAACCTTTATATATATATATATATATATATATATATATATATATATATATATATATATATATTATATATATATGTATATGTATATATGTATATATATATTGTGTGTGTGTATGCGTGTGTGTTAATATTTGATTATATAGTGATACGTATATAATTTATTTAATTGAATATCAAGGCACGAATAACCCATATATAGAAAGGATGCCTGCAGCCTTAATGCATACGTAGATTAGTGTAAGGGTCTTACCTCCCTCAAGATTATTGCGGGTGACAAGTAATCATGGCTCTATTGTGTCTTTATTGCCTTGATAACACGGTTTGCCACTAATGATAATAGTAGCTTAAGGGAGAAGGGCCCCTGAACGACGGTGACAATGGGTAGTAATGAGGGACACCCGTCGTTACAGATAGCACGGATGGCAGCAATAACCTCTTGAGGCTACAGGGAAGAGCGGAGCAGAGAGAGAGAGAGAGAGAGAGAGAGAGAGAGAGAGGAGAGAGAGAGAGATGCTTTCAACTGAAACGTTCCTAGGAGAATGTGAGATATCTGTTGTTCATTTTATCGATTGACGAACATCTGCTGTTCTTCCATGAGGGAGTCAGAGGATCTCCGTCATATCCAGAGAAGTCACAAGTTAAATTTGTCTCTTTTTCCAAAGTCGGGGACATATCCTCAAAAGCTCAGATCTGGCACCTCCATAAGGCAACTGTGGGTTCGATGGTTTGGTTGAAGGAAGAGGCTAGTGATAAGGCAATGCCCCAGTAGACTCGTTTGTATGTAAAGGTGAGGCTAAACTCGCCGCTTCCCTGACAGCTCTTGTCTTGTTTACCGGCCATAAAGAATGCAATGTGTCCGATGGCGCATATGGTATCAAAAGCTGTTGCTGCTTGAATGGAGGTTTGCTTTTCAAGCAGTCTTGTTTGTATCTGCCATCTCGAAATATAGACGCCGTACTGGAATTTCGAGTTGTTTGCACTTTTTTTCTCAGTTCTCAGTACAAATAATTTCCTCTGCCAGTTTTGTATTTGCTCTACCATATGGGAACCAGTCACTTAATGCTGGCTATTAGTAATAAGTTTCACATATTTATGTATTTCAGTATAATGTAATCTTTTTCTTTAGCGAGTCTACGTGTTAATTTTTGCTTTGTCTTATATACTTTCTCTTTCATAGTCTCTTTTACTCTGCATTTAATTTATGCATTTTTATTCTTCGTGTTTATTTATCAATAGATATTCAAAATCAAGAGAACCATATGGTCATGATGCAAATCATTCCCTCGATTGCCCTTCCTTTGTAGTTTTATTAGCCACATTTTGGCTCATGTTCCTCGGAGGAGTACTTTGATTTTTTATTAGATTATGCTGATTTTCAAAGTAAATTTACTGGGTTTACGTTGCTTTGAAATTTTGTTCTGTTTGTTTTTTGTTTTTTCTCTTTTTTGTTTTTTACGTTGCTTTTAGAATGTTCGGTGGATATGAGCACTCTTTCAAAGCGACGAGTATTTATTATACAAAAATATCAGGTTCATTCAGCGTTCGTTTTCCCGAAGCCCCTGTATTTTCTCAGGCTGGCAAAGCTTTGGAGGAAGAATTGGAGAAGGAACAACGGAAGATAAGTAGATAAAGATATGGACACTATCTTTAAGAGGGATGAAGGAAACATAAATTGGAGAGAGAGAAGGCGTAGGTAGCTATATTATTATTATTATTATTATTATTATTATTATTATTATTATTATTATTATTATTATTACTCAGAATTTGTACATTTCCTTTGCAACAAGACATAAAGGTTATTATTTTGCTAAGCGAACATACTCAGATTGAAGTGCATCTATTTAAAAAAAGAAAATACAGGATCTATCGAAAAATTGTCATCCAATCTTCACCTTTAGTGCGAGAGAAATCGCTGATCTTTGAGAGCACAGAGAAATGAAATAATTAAAAAAGGGTGACTATTTGTGAAGAGCAAATGTCATTCATGTCGACCTTAATGATCATTCAGAAATGAATGAGTCACTGCTCATTCAGAAGTGACAACGACAGGCCTTTTGAAAAGGCTGAAGGAATTCGTGATTTTACTTATTTATAATTGCAGCACATTTAAGGATTAATCTTGAAAGTTATTACTCATCCGAGGTTGGGACCTGTCACTTGATTTCAAGTGAATGATTTACGTCGAAAATTATTATTTAAAAATGTGTTTGGTTTTCTTTCTTTGCATAAAATTTTTCTGTTCGTCATTACGAAAGGATTTTGAGAATCTAGGTCGTCATTTGCCGTACGCTTTTTCTAGTTGTTATTGCGGTGATATAAACGTATCGAGTGGTGTCTGTATAACGCAGATTTTCGCTCTTTTACAGAACGAGAAAGGGTGGAATCTCACACCTTTTATTTTTTCCATCATTGGTCTCCATATGTGGAATAAATCTTTAGTATTGAATGTTGAACTAAGATAATTTGCTTTCAGCCACCAACCTCTCAGGTCTTGGGGTGGTTATGCATTCTTGAGTGAGTGATTGTGTATAAAAACTTTACTCTTGCACATTCATTTTTGAGGTAACCTTTTCGAGATCGTTAACTTTTAAAGGAGCTGGATCTGTTCGTATGCCTGCTACCTGCCTTCAAAATTAAGTTTACCAGGCTTAGGAAAGTAGTACTCAAGGGATTTGCGTCGAGATATCTCTTGAATACAGGAAATGACAGAAAGATAAGAAGGAGTCGAGGTCAAACTCCATAGCCGGTCTATGCATGTTGGATGGGACTTCTTGTGGCTGGGCGAGGGTGAGCTCTTCACCAGGAGGTATTGTCGCGTGCGTTTGTTAGTTGGTGTATAAACGAAGGAAATATGTTAGTTGGTACTTCAAAAGAGCCCATTGTTTGACTGCAAGAACTTTGATAGACATCGCCATTGTAAACTTGTCCTCTGGTATTCAAGATGCAGACATATTCCCCAGACATGAATTCCTTGGGGGATCGTTTTGAATGCTGCTGCATTGCCTCCGGTCTCTTTTCATTCTTGACTGATTCTTTATAAGTTCTTGTGTGTTTCCCTGTCAAACATATCATGAGAATCCCTCCCCCCTTACTCCTTTGGGGTGTACTCCTGAATTTCTTATGTTTGTATAAAAAATGGACGTAATCATTGGAAACAGTGTGTGCACAGGACAAGTGTTCAAGAAAACCGAGTTCTCCCTTTCATTTTGTTTTTAGTGATGCATTTGATGGTTATGCTGATACTGTGATAACAACATATTCCTGATTCTGAATTTTAAAAATTAATGTGTCAGAGACCTTTCTCTAGAACCTCTCCATGTTAAGGAAAACAGTTTAACATTGAAGTTAGCATATTACAGTGTAAAAGAAACAATATAAAACAGAGCAATAATTTACGTATAAATCATGTAGATGAAGTTATGTAAAATTTAGTAGAATAATGGTTGAAAGTTATATATATATATATATATATATATATATATATATATATATATATATATATATATTCATAGGATAAAGTAGAATTACTTTGCACTATTTTAAATTGTATTTCCAGTTTCCATTCGAATTGTATGTTATCACCCATTTCTCTCTCTCTCTCTCTCTCTGGGCATTCGTTTTTATCCAAGTTTCAGTTCTTTCTCTTTTGTAAAAGGTGAAGAGTTTCCCTGGATGCACGTCTCGCATTCTTCTCTCAGAACTGCTATCCTCATCAGAGCATCCCGAGGGATATTGACGTGTGAGCAATATTAAGCGATCGTATGACATCGTCTCGCTTCCTCTCTTTTGGAATTTGTGAGGAAGTGGGAAATGATATTCTCATAAGCAATTATGCCGTTTGTAGATGATTTTCCTGCCAGCAGCAAATGTTGGATAAATGAAAATGCGGATAGCGGATTACATTTTCTCCTGGATTTAAATTCTTCGCCAAATGAGCAAATTAGGATGACTTTCTTTGTGGAAACTTTCAAGTTCTTCTCTTCAGACCTTTCGCTTTGCAGATTGATGATGAGGCCTCTGAACGACTTGGTCCTAACGATTCATCAAGACTCCGCTTCCTGACTGACTCGGCTAATACCGTTTCTTAACGGAGTCATTGATATTGAAAGAATTTGATTTTATGGTGCATGAGAAGCA
>NC_087221.1:12318956-12331456 GCF_015104395.2 Macrobrachium nipponense | reverse complement strand
ATGTTAACGTCGGCGATGGGAGAAGAAAGTGGTTGAATTGTCATAGGTGACTGTGAGGACATAATATAATAGATGATGGTAGGATGAGAGAAGCGATGTGTTACTGTATAAACCAGTAGTTCTTAAACGGTTTATTACCGCCTCGCCTCCCCCCAAGAGTTGGTCTTTCCCTCCACGCCCCCCTTGCGTCTAAGAGTAAAAATCTCTCCCAGATTTAAAGGAGTTAGAAAAAATTAGAGGGATAGGGAGGGAGGAAAATAATTACAAAACATAAGTCCAATGAGTCTTATTAGAGTAGTAGAAGTAGACTACAGGAAACTAAGGTTATAAGGCAATACTTTTGCATTTTTCCATAAACTTCTGAATAGTAGCTCCTCACTGTTATTAAGAAAATTAGTATAATTAGAGATTCTTTGATTTTTCCCTATGGCTTGCGGGGGCGCGCACCCCAGTTTAATTAGAACCAGTGGTATAGATGAAGCAAGAGAGTAAGCGAGCTTAGTGCCAAAATTCTAGTGTGTGTATGGAAGCCAATTTGAAAGGAATGATGGGATTGCTTAGTTAGTCCTCCTTTATGGAAAAGAATCCTGGGTGTTGAGTGCAAATGGAAAAGGTGGTAAATCTGTTAAAATGGAAAAGGTGGTAAATCTCTTAAAATTGGTTTATAAGTACACTAGATGTTATGTGAGAAGAACGGAGGAGCAATGTAAAGGGACATAAAAGTTGTAAAATGTTATGAAATGGTTGGGTCATAGGGAAAGAATTTGAAGACGATAGGCTGATGTAATTTCACGTAGCAGTTTATTCTGGCAGAACATTCCATTGTTAAGTAAGGTAAAGTTGTACTTTAAGGTTGAGAGAACATTTTTTCACTTATAGATTCGAATTTCATAGTAGTACTTCGTCACCAAACCGGGATGATGAATGGTTTTCTTTGTCGTTAACGTCATTATGCATGACAAAACTTGGCTAAAATTTTGCTCGCGGGTACATTGATATAATTCTCCATCATGAATCAGAGACGAAATCATTTCTCTAGTAAACTGATGTCGGGTTATAACTGTAAAACTGAAAGGGTTTAACGGCTTATGGTTGAATTTGTGGGTGTTGTTCAATGTGAAACCGGTTCGCTGTTGATTGAAATGGCTCCTTCTTCCTGGAAAAAAACTTGAGGAAAACCTTTTGGGTTGACTTTTTGTTCCAGTTATTCCTGACACTTGAGGCTGTCGTTCTTTTAAGAGGAGTTTTTCCTGTAGCTTTGAAGTAAGCCAGATTTTTTTTATTGACCTCCCCCATCGACCTCGTCAGGCAAAAGAAAGAGTAAAGTCTTTTCCCTGACATTTACATAGAAAAAGTTCGCCCCCTTCTATTCAGGCTCCAGCGTATGTATGCTCTCGGTTGAACGGGATGGGCGTGAATGATAGATTCCTTTTTTCAATGAGCGTATTTTTTCTTCCAACGGAAACGGAGGTGGAAATCATCGTTGCTTCTCTTCGCTCTCGTAAGCACGCGCACTACATTGTTCTCCTGGATACAGATGACAGCAGGGGAGGGAGTTAGTGCAAGGGATTAGGAGTGGAGTGGTTTCCTTAATCCTTCACATTGTTATTTTAGGCCATCAAAAGAAAACAAGGAAATGCCCAGGCTTCAATGGTAGTCGCACAAGATCGATGGAAAAGCGACCCCATCGCTTTGATTAATGTGGCCTTTTTCTCGTATGCTAGCTGGCTTTTTTTTTCTGGTAGTCTTCGGCTATTCACAGAGAGAAGGAGAAAGAGAACGTTATTAATGACATAAGATGAAGGGGAATTTATAGTCGGCCAGTGTTAATGTCTGTCAGTATTTATGAAATGGCCTTCCTCTTTATATTTACTTCCTTACGTACAAAACTTCATAGTAGAAAGCAAACAACTTCCAAATCCACTCCAATAAGGAAACAGCTACAAAGTTCCTAAGAGCCTCAACTATTTATATTACGTTTCCGTGAGTGTTTATATGATGTCTCAAGAACCCTGTGATCGGAATTTGATGAGGTCATGGCTTTCATTTGCATTTGCAAGGTCATGTGTAAATAATCAACTTTGAGAGAAATCAGCTGAGAGATTAGAGGGGAGACGCCCTCTTGTGCCTGCATGTAGTATGTATATATATATATTTATATATATATATATAAATATTATATATATATATGTATGCTATATATATACATATATATATATGTATATATTGTAAATATAGATATAGATACCAGCTTGTTAGCCTGCACGTTGGAACCAAGGGCTGGTGTCTCCCCTACCCGCCCGATCCCTTACCTACCCCACCCCACCCGGGCGGACAAACTGGTTGGCATGGGGTGGATAGCTGTGTCATGTCTTCCCAACTGTCACCTTGGGGAGACAAACAAGATCAGATCTTCTCGATTTTATTATTATAGACATATGGACACCTTTGGAATAATTTGCACACAGTTGATGAGTATGTAAAAGTACTTTTATGGCATACAAAATTTGAAATTAATGTGTTATCTCCGGCTCAACATTCAAAAGTTCAGAAATACCATGGGTAGCATTTGTGAAACTCATTCATAATCATGTTTATCATTTTTCTCCCATCCCTGTTGAAATGAGCACCTGGTCGCTAGTCAACAGTGGTGGGTAGATCAAAGCAAGTGTAAAAGAAGACCATGGAGCTAGCTACTTCATTCCTATTTCCTAAAGCAGAAGATGCAAGTATATACTATATATATACATATATATAGTATTTATATATACATGTGTGTATGTATATTACATGTTTATGTGTATACACACACCCATATATAGTAATTTTATATATACATGTGTGTATGTATATTACATGTTTATGTGTATACACACACTAATATATGTATATATATATATATATTACATGTGTATGTTTTTATATATGTATATAACGGGTATATATATATATATATATATATATATTATATATATATATATATATATAATATATATATATATGTATGTATTATATATGTATATAACGGGTGTATATATACGTATGTATATATATATATATATATATATATATATATATATATATGTGTGTGTGCGTGTGTGTGTATATATATATAGATAGATAGGTAGATAGATAGATAAATATATAGTGTAAAAAGTGTACATGCCAGATGACCTTACTGATTTTTTATGCTGTCAAAAGTAGTTCAAAGAGTGAAAGTCCTTCATTTTGGTAATGGGTTTAAGAATCGTCTGAAGCAGGTTGCGTAAGCGGGATCCATTATACTTATATTACCTTTACTTCAAAGAAGCACTAACGTATATATTAAAAAAACGTACAAGAAAGAATGAAAAATACTTTTGCTTGTGTTTTGGAAAAGCGAAGGTCAAGGTAATGTTATTGGAGAAGAAGGTTCTCTGAGGGACATAAGGAAAAAATAAGGAATAAGCCGTAATACAGTATTTAGAGAAATTTGCAATCGACAGTTATAGTTTAAAATAGAAGTCTGGGGAAAGATTCATTTTATGTTAAAAAAAATATCCGGTTTAGGGTCCGAGACTTAGAGTATATAATAAAATCTTCGATGAAAAAAGAGAAATTGCTATTATTTGGATATTTGAGAGACGCTTTCAAAAGAACTGCAAATTGAGGTGTGAGTGAAGTGATTGGTGAAATGTAAGGAGAAACTGCTGCAGATATTGAAAATACTTGCATGAGCAGCATTGGGTCACAGTAAGTTCTCTTGGGTGCTCAGAGAGAACTATACTGAAAATATAGAAGAAAGAGGTCTTATCAAGAGTTATATAAAAATGGTATCGACTAGCCACCATTATATTTATTTTAGATAACTTATGAGGTACTTATCTTATCGAGTCCAGTGCAAGCATAACCTATATACTACAGTCAAACAAGAATGTGTAAACAAGTAAAACGAACGGAAATAGAAATGGAAGAAAACCTGGCTAAAATAAATATTTGTTAGTATCTCTTCCATATCAAATGACATGTTAGCACCTTGAATTCTTTCAAGCCTCGTTGAGAGCTGAAAGGTGCATGTGACTGTGATCGCAAACATACCGGCACATCCACAGGAAACAAGCAAACTACGGTGAAGTTTCCCAGAAACTCTGAATAAATAAAAGCTAACTTATTTTGTTGTTTTATGTCATTTCAAAGTGCAAGGTATCTGAAATGTTTCAATAGTGATTCTAAATGGAATTCTCGTTATTGAGTCGGAAATGTTTTCCTGGATATTCCACTACAGATAATGTACTCCAAAGTCTTGACGCGACTTTATCTACCACAAAGTTCTTATATGGTATTGTCTTCTCTCTTGCTTCCTCCTTAATTTTAGTCTGATTTGGTTGCTACAAAGATTGTTATATGTCGGCTTTATGTGGAACTTGGAGCTACGTGAGTCACCTCCCCCCCCCCCCCCCCTCTCTCTCTCTCTCTCTCTCTCTCTCTAACTCTCTCTCTCTCTCTTCCGAAAGTTTAAGTATCTTAATGACGAGTCATTATAACTGACCTACATATTACAATTCATACCCCAGTGAAATTCAAGATATCAGCTCGTATGAGCTAGGGGTTATTGAAGATCTAACAATACCGAACTCCAGACTTCTCTGGAGATCTCGGTGTTAACTGAGCTACAGAAAGGGCCGGTCCACGAGAGACGAATTTCATGAAGCATGTGCTGTGGAAGATATGTGATTAAAGCGGCACTCTCTTATGCCTTGATTTGGAAGTGTTCGCTGAGATTATGTCGGTTCTACCTTCCGCTTCAAAATCCGAATGATTCATTTTGTTTCTTTTCTCAAAACGTTTATTTATCACATCCTCTCCTTTAGTTTATCTTCAAGTTATATATATATATATATATATATATATATATATATATATATATATATATATATATATATATCTATATTTTTTTTTTTTTTTTTTTTTTTTTTTTTCTTTATTCAACCTGTTCATTATAGCTCTTTCAATATTCGTTTTGAATTCTGTGGATTAATTAGCCTACGTTCTTCTTTCGACTTTCCTTTGGGTACTTGTGGTTTTTCGTGCCCTCGATATACCGTCACGTTTTTAGTTGATGTACTGGACATCATCGAATGTAGAGAAGTCTAGGGGACCGACTCTGCTCCCGCATCTTCTTGAGGATGGTGAATTGGCGCTCGGCGGAGGCATTACCCTCTGGTCACATTTTTTGCTCCATTATGCTCCCTATATGATGGGATGAGACTGGGGTCGGGGGACTATCCCAAACACACCCCCCGGCTCTCCGAAGAAGGGCTTGAGAAGGAAAGGGCAGCGTTCCTCCCACAATGAAGTCGAACCCGAGTAAATAAATGATTCAATTCCCACTGAGTCAAAGCTCTCGAGAAAACTTTGGGTTATTTGGATCATAAACGTGGGTGCTCATATCATAAGGTCATGTTTACCAGAACGGGTAAATTAGACTAGATCCATGAGTAGGAATGTGGGAAAAATGGGTTATTGTGAAAGGTAGTGGTGTTTAAAGATGACTCTCTACTAGTCATGACAAATTGTTGGATTACGTTTCTCCCTTTCAGAAGATACTCAGCTGATCCCGTTTAATGAAGCTCGTTGTGATAAATATATTTTTACCCATAAGATATCGTACGTGGTAACGTACAATTACAGACATAACTGTACTTTTTTTTTCAAATTCGTGGCGTTCCTAGTAAGCTTGGGAGATTTACTATTACTAGTCTTGGTTCGCTCCTTGCCCGCCGATCACTATTCCACCCACCAGGAAAATGGGTACCAGCGTCTGCTGGGGTCAAGACAAGACCTTGTTGCTAACAACTGTTTTCCCTGAACATTTGCCAAGAAACCGGAAGGCTGTTCTCTCATGGTTATGTCCCCTCAAAAGGGGATAAAGGTGTATATATATATATATATATATATATATATATATATATATATATATTATATATATATATATATATATATATATATATATATATATATATATATATATATATATATATATATATATATATATATATATATATATATATATATATATATATATATATATATATATATAGGCGACATAATCAGAGGAAGACGGACGAAAACCACACATCACTAGGCTGCCTTTTTTTATTATTTTGCCGACGTTTCGTAATTATTAACAGAATTACATCTTCTGGGCTGCACATAAGAAAAGATAAAAACATAAAAAAGTTAAAAGTATAGTCTAAAAGTTCACTTAAAATAAATTAAAGTAAAAATAAAATAAATAGAAATAAAAACACAACCAACCTATAGAGGTGAGACAGCAAGGAACTAAATGGAAGGAAACCACCACAGTACGAACTTATGCTAAATACAATTGACTCGCAGATGTATGGGTGTTTAACGATGGTACGAGTTGTTTTATAAACAACGACTCAAGGATTGTTAACTCTTGTGGTTTGGTAGTATGACCGATTATACTGAAATCTTTGATGTCAATGTAGGGTTTGTGATTCTGCTCCCTGTCCTATATGATCTTTTAATTATCTTGTCCCTGCTTCAGAGCAGTTGGACTTCATCGTTCTTAAACCTCTTTAATTGTACCCCTGTTTTGGGAAGGTCTACTGATTCTTCAGGTCTGTTGGATTCCAGGTACTTATTTTCCTGTCTAGACCCCATCTGTCATTTATACGAATTTTCTTTGTAAACTTAATTTCATATTCACACCCATATTAGTCTACGTTAAAGACGAGAGTCGAAAGACCTTGCAGCGGTACGCCACTGTTTCATCTTCCGTCGTGGCTCTTGCCTTTATATATATACATATGTATATAATATATTTATATTATATATATTATATATATTATGATATCTCTATATATTTATCTATAATATATATATATATATTATATTATATATAATATATATATATATATATATCTATCTATATATAGAATATATTATATATATATATATATATATATATATATATATATATATATGTGTGTGTGTGTGTGTGTGTGTGTGTGTGTGTGTGTGTGTGTGTGACTTGTAAGATTTTCGCTCCTGGTGAGCTTAAGTTTAATCATGAAGAGGACAGCGAGAAGACTGGAGATCATTTCTTCTTTTTATTGACACCTACGTTTCGGGAATCCTTTCCCATTTTCAGGGCTATGAATATAAATAATTTTTACAATATTAAAAAGTATGCTAAAATAACCTAATAATTATAAGAAATATAGTTTGTCATTAAGCTAAAAGAAAAATAAAAACTACAAAGTGACTTTGAGCTAGAAGTAAATTAAAACTCTGAATAACTTAGTGAAATAACACATCCAAAAGCAAAAGGAAAAATAAAAATTGAAAAAATAAACAGACAGCATTCACCCAGACTTACTGTTTGGATTTATTTATAATTCAGGTTTGGTTGGTAACTGATGGAAAATAGCATAGTCAAAAGGCGATGTTGGAGGAATGAAAAACAAGATGGAGAGAGAGAGAGAGAGAATGTGAGTAATAGGCAGTTAAGCAATATGTAACGGCGTGGAGGTAGTTTGGTTGTTTAAGAGATTCTAAAAGAAGGAGCGAAAGACAATCAGCAGTTTGACAGAATATTTTGAAATTATTATACATAACGTCAGTTTTGCATGAATTTGAATGGTTCCTTATGGCCGAAAATTCTTTTGATTTTAATTCATTCCTGAAATTCTTGAACAAGATAGTAATGCGTTCATGGTCAGTTTCGATGTTGAGTTCGCTGTTTACAAACGTGCCCCCTTAAGGAAACAATAGAAATTATACTTAAGAAGCTTTTCCCTACAGAAACTACTGTATTTGATGGTTTTGGTTTAACTAGTTTTAGTAGCTTACTAAAGCTTGCAGTGATTGATACCCACTTTGTCTTTAACAAAAAGTTGTATAAACAGGTTGATGGTATGGCAATGGGGTCACAACTGGGTCCTACATTCGCCAATGTATTTATGTGCCACCTAGAAGAACTGTTTCTTAGACAATGGCCAGAGTTATTTCGGTCTATTTTTTTTATAGAAGATTCGTAGATGACACGTTTTTATTGTTTAAAGAAAAATCCCATGCTGATATGTTTTTAGAGTTTGTCAACACTTTTCATCAAAATATTAGGTTTACAATGGAAGTGGAATCAAATAATCATCTACCTTTCTTGGACATAAATATTTCACGTTTTAATGGGAGATTTCTCACAGGTATTTTTAGGAAAAAGACGTACACTGGTTTGGATCTTAACTTTTTTAGTAACTTCTCTATGACATTTAAGCTGAATTTGGCAAAGACAGATTGGAATAGTTTTCATAATGAAATAGCCTTTCTTAAGGTATTTTTTAAGAATAACTGTTATCCTTCTGACCTCTTTGACAAAATTGTAAAAAAGTTTTTAAACAATATATATCAGCCCAGTTTTTTTGTGTCCTCAAGTTCCGATGAAATTAATGTATTTTCCATTGCCATTTGTAAAAAATGCAGCCTTTAGACGTGAACTGACAACAGCGCTAAGCACTTTGTACCCCTATGTCCATTTCAAATTTGTGTTCAACAACCCTTTAACAATAGGCAGACTTTAAATTCAAAGACACCCTTCCGGAGTTGATGCGTTCTTTCGTTTTGTATGAGTATACTTGTCCAAAATGTAATTTTGGAAATTACGTCGGATCTACCCGACGCTTACTGAAAGTCCGCATCGATTCCCATAGAGGTGTCAGTTATCACACTGGCTGCATTTTAAAATCAAAAGAATTTTCGGCCATAAGGAACCATTCAAATTCATGCAAAACTGACGTTATGTATAATAATTTCAAAATACTCTGTCAAACTGCTGATTGTCTTTCGCTCCTTTTAGAATCCTACCTTAAACAACCAAACCACCTCCACACCCTTACATATTGCTTAACTGCCTATTACTCACACTCTCTCTCTCTCTCTCTCTCTCTCTCTCTCTCTCTCTCTCTCTCTTGTTTTTGATTCCTCCAACATCGCCTTTTGACTAAGCTATTTTCCATCAGTTAACAACCAAACCTCTTATCAGTAAGTCTGGCAGAATGCTATCTTTGTTTATTTTTTCAATTTTTATTTTTCCATTTGCTTTTGGATGTGTTATTTTACAAGTTATTCAGTGTTTTAATTTACTTTTAGCTTAAAGTCACTTTGTAGTTTTTATTTTTCTTTTAGCTGTTAAGACAAACTATATTTCTTATAATTATTAGGTTATTTTAGCATACTTTTTAATATTGTAAAAATTAATTCTATTTATAGCCCTGAAGATGGGAAATGATTTCCGAAACGCAGGTGTAAATAAAAAGAAGAAATGATCTCCAGTCTTCTCGCTGTCCTCTTCATTATATATGAATATATATATATATATATATATATATATATATATATATATATATATATATATATATAAAGGTTTTTTTGCCACGAAGGAAAAAAATGAAAAAGCGAGATAGCCGAGTACTTTCGGTCCTATTCGGACTATCTCGCTTTTTCATTTTTTTCCTTCGTGGCAAAAAAACCTTTATTTATACATAGCATCACGTTTTATATACTTCGTGATCAAGATATTCATATATATACTATATATATATATATATATATATATATATATATATATATATATATATATATATAGGCTTAAAAAATCACAGTAGATACAGTTGGAAAGAAATATACCGGGAAAACAAATGGATCAAGAATACCAGATGGTTAATCGTCAAAAGGGTTAAAATCAAAGAGATAATCTAGGATTATCGGATATCACACGGCCACAAACTAAAACATAGATTTAACCATAAGAGAAACTAAAGCTTAGCCAAACAGTAAAAAAAATTGTATAAAACTGAATATTTTAATTTTGTTGCTTATATTTATATACAGCTTTTTCGTTACGAAGGCATCGAGTTTAAATAAATCAAGACTTAAATTTAGAACACTTCCATTATTTGACTTTATGAAACAAGATTCAGTGATATTCTTTTTAACTGTCATTACATGGGATTAAGGCTCTTGCTTGACTCCAGTCAATAGGATGATATAAATCTCTCATATGTACGAATAATGCATTCGATATTTGTCCAGTTCTCACGGAATATTGATGCTGTCTGATTCCTTATGAAAGGGATTTTCCGGTTTGCCAGTAATATATTTTATCACACTTTTTACAAGGCATTTCATTTATGCAGCCGGGAACATCTTTAGGAAAATTTTTTTATTACTAAACTCTTACAATAATATTTGTGAAAGCAACATTTATGTTGAAAAGCTTGAAAATTCTAGGAATTTCTGAAAACGTTCATCATACGTTAATTTTAGAATATTATGCTTATTAAATTTAAGTTTGTCATTATTTAAAATATATTTTTAGCTCTTTTCCATGCCACATCTACAAAAGTCCTTGGGTATTTAAATTTCAAGGCAATATCATAAAAAGTTTTACTCTCAGCGTCAATAAACTGCGGGATACAGACACGCAAAGTGGCAATGTTAGTTGATTTTGAAAAGACTGAAAAGGTGAAATTTCCATCATTTGTATGGACAGTTGCACCAAAAAAATTCAAATCACAATTTCTTTCTTCCTCTACAGTAAATTTTATAGAAAGGACTAAATTAATGAGATTAATAAGGGATTCCTGGAGATTTTCGTGAACTGGCCAATTACAGAAAATATCATCCACATACCTAAACCATATAACTTTTAGGGGCAAAATTCTTAGTAAGAGTTTTGACTTAAAAATATTCCATGTAAATATTGCTAAGGACAGGAGATAAGGGATTACCCATAGTCATGCCAAACTTTTGTAAAAAAAAAAAATAAAATTCCCCATCAAAATAAAATTTAGTATTTTTGATACATAACCTTATGAGACTAATGAGGTTTGCTACAGTTCAAGGAATATCATGACGTTTTAATTCATCCTATAAAAATTAAGTAAATCATCTACAGGCACTTTTGTAAATAAAGAGACATCAAAACTAACCATATTGAAATCAAAACTCAGATTTAAACAAAATGGTTTGGACTTTGTATGGCTAAGCTTTAGTGTCTCTCATAGTTAAATCTATGTGTAAGTTGCGACCGTGTGATATCCGATAATCCTGGATTATCTCTTTGATTTTTGCCCTTTTTACCCTATATACAATTAACCATCTGGTGTTCTTGATCCTTTTGTTTCCTGGTAACATTCTTACCAACAGTATTTCATTCGTTCTTTGACGATGTCTTAATAAAGACGAAAGTGCTTGGATTCCCGCCTATCATTTTCCCGTGGTATTCGCTCATATATGTATAGTGTGTGTGTATGTGTGTATTTATACTTATTTTCTTAATCGTCGTCTTAGCTGAATCCTTGTAATGTCTGTTTGTAATGAGTGTCTTCTGGTTGTTTCTATCTTGAATGGCTTATTTCATAATTAGTTTTGTCAGATGCTTAACAGTCTGATGCCTTTCATGACTTCATCCTACCCTATTTATCCGGGCGTAGGATCGGCATTAATTATTAATATGTTAAATAGAAAAAACGGCGTCAGTGACCCTGTTAGGCAAACGCTAGCTAACCCATTTTTTACGGTGATTCACAAATATTCCGTCACCATCAGAAAATCGTTATTAATCGTTTCAGAGATATTAAAATCCCAAATCTTCTTAGTCTGTCTTCTGATCTGTCTACTGAACGTCTCTTTGACCTTCGCAAATATCATAAGCATTTCCTGAACCTCTCGCAGCCTTTGATCTTGGGTTTTCATCTTTGGAATTATCCAGCCTCTTATTTTCTCCGACTTTTATTTCCTCTTACCCTTCAAGGGGTGTGTCTGTTGTTCGATAGTATTAAAAGAATCGCGCCTTTCTCTGCTACGTTCACACTTTTACAGTTGAACGGCAGTGAACCCCCTTTCTGAAATCTCCCTAACCAAGAGTGACCCAGAAGAACAAAAAGTCACAAGGGTCACTGCTACATCCATACTGTCTGGATACCCCGTTGGTGAACCCCAGCGGTGAAAGCAGTGGTAACCGTGGCATACGAACACGAGTCGTAGAACGGTAGATGAATCCTGTGCAAAAAAATCCCCCAAATAAAGAAAAAAAGAAGCTGACGAGTGATAATCTTTAAGAATTACTCCAAATTGTTTGGATTGCGCGATATATCTTGAAGGGCTGACAGCATTAGTGACATTATCGAAATCTTCTTATTAATTTTTAATATCCTCCGGCCCACACCATGTTTATCTGGCTGTTTTCTTTCCTCCATAAAGAAAGTCCTTGGGCGTACATTTCAGGCCTGTCAGAAGGTGGTGACAGTTATGAAGAACGTTGAAATTTAGCAGACACGTTACTTTTTTTCTTTTTTTTTTTTTTTTAATCGTCTTCTACACTATTTTTTTTTTTAGTAATGATTCGTGTAATATTGTCTAGCGCCTCAGTGGCGTGATCGGTATGATCTTGGCCTGCCACCTCGGTGACCGCGAGTTCGATTCTGGCGCAT
>NC_087221.1:12313956-12316456 GCF_015104395.2 Macrobrachium nipponense | reverse complement strand
ACAAGAGGCATGCAGGCTACATACATGAAACTCGTGATCTTCGGGATGCGTAACTGACCTGAATAGTGCGCTGGTAAGCTTTCCTGTTTGTTTTTTTCATTTCAGCATCTTTGAGGAATCAAGCGTTTTGCATCTGTCTAACCGGCAAGAGCTAAGGTTATCAACCCAACTATTTAATATTATAGACTGTTACTAGTGCCTTTAAGATATATATATATATATATATATTATATATATATATATATTATATATATATATATGTGTGTGTGTGTGTGTGTGTGTGTGTGTGTGTAGTGTGTTGTGTATATATATATATATATATATATATATATATATATATATATATTATATATATATATAGAGAGAGAGAGAGAGAGAGAGAGAGAGAGAGAGAGAGAGAGAGAGAGAGAGAGAGAGAAATTTTTTAGTACTCGACCTGTGTATATGCCCAAATGTCAGTATGATAGTTTTACTTGGAAGGTTAATTGGATTGCATATGGAAGATGAAATAAAAAAATATAATGTTTTCTATAAAAGGGTACTTGGAAACTTCTGTGCAGGTTAGATCTTACCTATTTATTTGTTTGTTCGTTATTTACTGCATTTATTTTGATTTATTTACCGGATGCAGTATTACATGCAGAGCAAGCGCCTCAGTGGCCTGGGCGGTATGATGTTGGCGTACCACCTCGCTGACCGTGAGTTCGATTCTCGGGCATTCCACTGAGGAATTAGAGATGTGTATTTCTGGTGATAGAAGTTCACTCTCGACGTGGTTTGGAAGTCACGTAAAGCAGCTGGTCCCGTTGCTGAATAAACACTGGTTCCATGCAACGTAAAAACACCATACAAATAAACAAACAATACATGCAGAGCAGCTCAGGAGAATAAAACGAGAAGCGTGACAATTATAAGGGTTTCTTTTGGGGGGGAAATTTTTGGGATGAGTGTTGACTGATGCCCTGCCAGGTGGCTCTTCCATGGTGGAAATGTGTAGGACTGTTGGTGGAAGGAGAAGGAGGTTGGGCCCCACTTTGAGTTCTCTTGGCACAAGGAGCGACTATGGCTCTCCGTCAGGGAGGGAGAGACGCAGGGCCTTATGCAACATAAATTGAGGTAAAGTTTGAGATACTAATTTAACTTGCAGTTTCCATGTTTGATACGTCAGCCAGCATCGTGCTCCTCCCCCTCCTCCTCCCCCCTGCAAGATCTCCTGTTTGGTGGCTGGGAGGAGCAGAATGGTCGTCAATTGTGACTGACGTCTCCGATGGAATGATTAACGGAATTCAAGGGGATCCACTGCTTGTGGTCGTCTTTGTCTTCAACTGTTTGGTTTTTCACTTCATTCTCTCTCTCTCTCTCTCTCTCTCTCTCTCTCTCTCTCTCTCTCTCTCTCTCTCTCTCTCTCTGTTTTTGTATATATTAGATGAAATTCTTCTTCCCTACCCACGAGGACTTTCCTCCTCGACGCCAGAGCGTTTTTGCATGAAAATTGGATCGAGATTAAGTTTGGGTCGTAGACTTCGATTTTATGGAAATTAGGTCTAGATTACTTTCTCATCCTAATAAATGTAGATACGGGATTAGTGTCTGAGAAGAAAAAGTAAGAATATTCAGACATCAGACTCACCAGGAAATTCCATAAATGATAAATGGGAATAGATTAGAGAACTGAGCTCCCGTGAAAAAGGTTTCTTGTCATGTCAGACTTACGATGACGTTTTGAATTAACTCGTAAGTTCATTAAAAAGAAGGAAGGATTATTATTTTTTAAATAGCAAAGGGAGTGTGAAGAAACTTTATGCACGACTGTTTTGAAAAGCGAATTATCAGATAAATGTACTATATATATATAATATATATATATATATATATATATATATATATATATATATATATATATATATATATATATATATATATATATATATATATATATATATATATATATATAATGTGGGTGTAATGTTTACGGTGACTTCGCTGGTTCTTGCACTTATTTCTAAGACACTTGAGGTATACATAACTACAGACACATTCATGCTTCAGCTGCAGTATCGTGTATAAACCTAGATTGTGATCGAGAAAGTTCCACAACATTTGCTGCTTCATACAATGGCGCAGTACGTCGAACCCCCAACACACTTTTGTTCAAATATATCTTTCAGACACACACATTCATGCCTCCTGCATGCTATGACCATTCCTTTTGGCTCATCTGCTCAATGTTTTATAGTTCTTTCTTTCCTCTTCCCTCCTGACAGTTCCGAATAATACACATTTTTCTGCAGCTATATCGTCAGCCATTCATTCGAGATGACCAAATCATCACACATCATTGTATCACTTCCACATGCCCCTCCATTTCTCACCCTTGCAATTCTTATTTAACCACATACGCTTTGCAAACAGTTCTCAATCGCTTGAACCTTCTCCGTTCATTCATTTGTAGTTTTCATAATTTACTCCCATAAAGGAGAGTTGGCTCAATAATGACTTC
>NC_087221.1:12286456-12308956 GCF_015104395.2 Macrobrachium nipponense | reverse complement strand
TTCTACATCAGCTGTGCAAAAACGTGGTATAATAAGAAAGTCTTTCAACATTTGAATGTCATGAAGTTTTTTAATGGTTTATTTTTTTTCTTAAGTATTTTAAATAATTTTCCCGGTCTGGTATTCAGCCGCAGTCGACTGTCATCTTAATCTATCGGATACAAACTTGATCCCTTTAAGTACCGTATTTCAAATCTTTGCTCTAATTTGTGGCACGATGCTGAGATTAAACTCACTGTGAATGTTCATAAAATCTCATAATTCCGATCACCCTTTGCATTCTGAAGTTTCCAGATTATGCCGCCCTATACGAAGTACAAAACATGCAATCGATTCTAGCGCTATACTTTTCGTGTGGGAGATTTAATACAACACTCTTTCTAAAAGCTTTGTTCCAACTACGATCAAATTGATGGAGTAATTTTCCAAGTCATACAAATAAATCGTTTGAATTCCAGAGTTTCACACTCGATGTCAATGGTTTTTGGTTTTCTGCAAAGAAAACAGTTGCGATGGCTATTCGTGCGTCCGTCCTCACCTATTCTGCCCGACCTCAGATCTTAGTGAGGCTAGAGGGCTGTAAATTGGTATGTTGATCACCCACCCTCCGATCAAGATTGAAGTTAGGCAGGTTCTTACGTGGAACAGCGCTATATGTATCCACAACACAGGCCACCACCGGGGCGTGGCTGAAAGTTTTATACAGCATTACACGCTGTACAGAAAACTCGATAGCGGCGAAGAAACTTTGGCGCAGTTTTTACTTTTTTTTTATCAATCTAGCATGAGTCAGTTCATGGTTTAGTTTCCTCCTGTTTATTAACATTATTTCGCTTTTATACAGTAGTCTCATCTTTACTTCAGTACTTTCCGTGTAGGAGCCATTTGACTTGAAGGAATCTGCTCTTCCAACTAAAGTTGCAGCTTAGCTAATAATAATATATGTAGGTAGAACTCCCTCTTTCCAACGAGTGGAATTAGATGTAAATGCTTCATCAGCTGCGTTTGATTTGTATGGTCTTATCAGTTTTTCTTAATATGGCTCTTTCTCCGTTATTGCATTCCACCAGTAGCCCTTTTGTCTTTGGCATTCTCCCATAAGTGGAGAGTTTATTTGTGTGGGGGGATTCTTTAATTAAGAGGATTATAATACATCCAAGTTGAAAAGTAACAGGTGTTTACTAGGAGGTCATGAGCCGATACCGAAATAGGCGCAAGTCGTCCTTATCTTTTTAATTCTTAGAGGAATTCCTTGGTTAAGTTGTCTTTCCAGTTTCTGTGCCACGTTTCCCCAGGCTTCATTGATCATGATCACGCCAAAAGACGAGACTAGACTGATCTGAACAGTTCTTTGTTTTTTAAGATTAAGCTCTAGGAGCAATAGCCCGTCCTGACATACGAGTAGCACGTAACAGAAGATGGCATTTGAAATGATTGAGAAAATAAACGGGATTTAAAATTGAATGAAAAAAGGATGGGTATGGTTTAAAACGCCTTTTCATCAAAAATAAAAAAAACTGGAGGGAAAGGGGTATGAACGTATTTAAACCGTCAGTACCCATGAGAGAGAGAGAGAGAGAGAGAGAGAGAGAGAGAGAGAGAGAGAGAGAGAGAGAGAGAGAGAGAGATAATTATATATATATATATATATATATATATATATATATATATATATATATATATATAGAGAGAGAGAGAGAGAGAGAGAGAGAGAGAGAGAGAGAGAGAGAGAGAATATAACAGCGGAAAATCGGTCAAGTCGAAGCGAACCAAGGGAAGGAAAGGGGCAGCTATTACGGATGGAGAGATAGAGTATAAAATCTAAGGAACCGACACCAAGTATTTCACTTACTCGTAGAGAAATGACAAGTACGAGCATCGATAGTACTACAGCTGTTGTTCAAAATGACTTCTTTCTTTCTTTCTTTTTTTTTTTTTTTTTTTTTTTCTTTTTTTTGGGGGGGGGGGGTGTGGATGTTACTGGTGGGTCTTGGAGCACTCCGGCTCTAGTCTATCGGCATGCCTTTCGTGATTTTCTGGAAAAGACGTATGATGTCTTCAACTGGAACATTTATTTAACTGTTTTTTACCTGTTGTGGCTCAATTGGCCAACGTTCGCTGAGGACGAAAGTCGTAGGTTTGAGGAGAAGGTGTAAGGGAGGGATGAAGAGCAGGCTTCCAGGGTCGAAAGGGGTTGACAGTGTAGGGAAGGGAAGGGTAATGTACAGTAGCGGTTAATCTGTGTTTTCTGCAGTGGTGAGTCTGTCTGTCTGTGTACGTTGGTGGGAAAAGTTTATTATGATAACTACGGACCACCGATTGGCTGAGAATAGAATTTCAACTTCTGATCAGATGGCGGGATTTTCTCATGTCATTTTTTACACACACACACACACACACACACATAATTTTAAGCGAACGGCAGGGATTTGTGCCAGCCTGGTGTGATGACGCGGCCGCTGGTATTCGCTGGCAAATACTTCTGTTCGTTAGTGGAGAGACGCCTCTTTTTATCAGCCGCACTAGTGCTGCTCACACCTGAGAAAACTTGCTCTGTAGTCTCTCACGGTGATAAAGTCATTATCACTTGTGGGGCTTGTTAGATCCTGGTTAGAAGGGCGCCTGAAATTGGTCGACAAGAGGAACATTTCTTGCAGTGTTCATGGAAGGCTGCCTTTGTTAGATTAGCAGTGCCTCGAGCAACCGTTGGCTCCTGTGGTTCAGGGTCCTTCCAGAGTGTCTGTGTTCTTTCCTAGGGAATCTCTTCCGATGTCGATTCAGTATGCCTCCCGCTTGCGTTTCTTTAAGGCCCCTTCTTAATGTGCCAAGAGATTCTCTTTGTTAGTTTCTTGTAGTCATACCCACATATGAGCCGGGACATCTACGGAAATGGTACTTAAATAGGTATACTACAGTGGTCTGCTACACAGTGATCCCTTGGCGGTAGGGCTGGGGTACCCTTAATGATAAAATATTTGGTAACGTTCTTGTCGTAATATATGTTGAGGTGCAGTCGTGTATTAACGCCACGGACAGTGTTTCTTGTGGCGATCTCATCTTTTAGGTATTTATATCGTATCTTTAATACTGTACTGCAGAACAGTACAGTATTAAAATATATGAAGCCTAAACTGAGTTCTTATTCGGTTAAAAGATTTCATAAATGTCGCATAACAAGTTGCAGGAATTCTGATATATATATATATATATATATATATATATAATTATATATAATTATATATATATATATATATATATATATATATATATATTATATATTATATATATATATATGTTGTTTTTTCTGAGTGGTACAGGCCAAGGCTCACGAGTAATGCGTCCATTTCTCACTCCTAGCCTACCGCCCACCTGTAAATTGGTGCCAGATTCTGCTAGGCCATGAAAAAGGGTGTTCGGGTAGCAATATTATCCATAGGAACGTGCTGAAAAACTGGAAGACTGAGTTCATATACATATATATAAGAAATTTTAATTCTCATTTTCACAAATGTTAACCGTATCTCCATTTCTTTGCTTTCCAAACTTCTTATTACTTCTCATTCGAATTCAACCTCCATATTTCACTTCGATATAATGAGTGGGATTCGATTTGGAGTGGTGTGTGTGTAATATATATATATATATATAATATATATATATATATATATATATATATATATATATATATATATATATTTCATTATATATATCATATATGTATATATAGATAGATAGATAGATAGAAGCGTACTCTTCTTATGGAAGTGTAGTATGGAAGTTGAAATCGAATAAGAAGTAATAGGAAGTTTGGAAAAGAGAGCAATAGAGATACGGTTATCATTTGAAAAAATGGGAATTAAAATTTCGTTGAGGTGGTTTGGTTTCGCCGGGATAATGCAGAACTATAGAATCGTGAAGGACACACACAGACAGACGTACTAACTGGGGGGCGAGATGAGGGGGAGGAACTGTTGATGGGTCGTCTGCTTAGGTATATGAAGCGCCCCCGATTTTGTCTAGTTGCTGAAAATTGTTTGATCTATATTAATTAAATTTGTTGTATAATCCCGTGAGAGTTTAGTTTTCACATCATACTTCACGTTTGTAAAAGTAATTTTTTAAAGGTGACTTGGTACTTAAAAATAATGACTTCAATGGAAATCCTCCCACAGTTTCCTCTCGTTTAAACGCCAGTCTTTAACGGAGGTTTTTCTGTGGGTAACAGTTCTTATCCTGGACCTTTGTTATGTTTTATTCATCTTGTGATTAGTAAGTAACGGTTTATCACTGGTAATACGTTTATTGACTTTTATTTGTATGGCAATGTCCTTATCTTCTGAAGAAACCGAGGGGGGTTTCATCCAAAACATGGAATAAACCTTTATGTCGAGTTTTACCTTATTTTTCTGTCATCGGCCTTACTTGTACGCTATCGAGTTCTTGGTGATTTTATTTTCTTATCATCTTCAATGGAAGCGATTCGTATGCTGAAAGGAAATACGGAGAGAGAGAGAGAGAGAGAGAGAGAGAGAGAGAGAGAGAGAGAGAGAGAGAGAGAGAGAGAGAGTACTACCTAATGAGGCTCCAGTCTTGTAGGCGAAGACAGACTTTATCCTGAGAGCTTGTTTAAATGAGATTGCTGATGACATCGCCAAAGTTCAACTTTTTTCCTTTTAGTTTACGATGAAGAAGCTCCGATTTTTTGTTTCATATCGTGTTGTACGTGCATCAGGGGCCATATTCCCTTCTTTTCTTGGGGTCCGTTGTAATCATGGATTTTAATTTTGACGGAAAGAACGACAAAAGCTGCTCATAAGAGAGTCTATCTCCTGTTTAAGTAAATTCACAGAAAGGATGTGAAATACCATAGGCATTAAGGAGTAGTGATTCAGGGGAAATACAATCCGTTTTCTATGCCTGATGGATGGCCTTCAGATGTCTTTTTCTGCAGTTGATGGACTCGTCGTCAGACTGTGGATTATGGGCACCCGATGAAGTTGCTATTGCATTCCAAGGATGAATTATGAACCTTCTATTAAGATAGCAAAGGATTATTAGTCCAGACATTTCTGGGAGTGGGGATTCTTTTAGGATCACGAGGTCAATAAGTCCAATATAGCATTTTGCTTTGTTTATCCGTTTATTTTGACATGAAATAATATACAGTATGTTCTTCGAAGTACGTTGACTCGGGGGTGAGTTGTTAGCTTGATTGTGGGATGATTCTGGTCAATAGCGCCAGTTACGGCCATTTTTCAGGCAATCTTTTCACTTATATATTTTGTCATTTCTATCAAATTAAGGATAAGATCTCCTACTTTGCTCATGTCTCTTCGTTATTAGATATCAGTCAGCCACCCACGGCCTGTGTTGTTGGCACTTATGGAAGTGCCAGACGCACGATCATGGTTAACTTTAACCTTAAATAAAATAAAAATTACTGGGGCTAGAGGGCCGCAGTTTGGTATGTTTGATGAATAAGGGGTGGATGATCAATAAACCAATTTGCAGCCCTCTAGCCTCAGTAATTGTTAAGATCTGAGTGCGGACAGGAAAATTGCAGACGGGCAGACAAAGCCATCTCAATAGTTTTATTTTACAGAGAACTAAAAAGAGATGAAAATGGCAGCATATAAATTAAGAATTTTTTATAGTTTGCATGAAACCGGGAGATTTATTTATGGTAGATAAGAAAGAGTGAATGGATGGTGGATAAAGGAACGTACAATACTACAAGACAGAATTATTGGCAACACAGTGAGAATGTAGGGTGATTAAATCATTGCTTAATGGAGGCTAACGTGATTGTGTAAAGTGTGATTTAATAAACGTATATTAGGAAGAAGTGATTATGCATTTATTTGTCCATTTTTAAAGTTATTTCTTTTAGATAAGGAAATTCGACAACTAAACCGAATGGGAAAATAGTTGTCGCGTAGAGAAGACTGAAGGAAAAATAGTAGTCTTTAACAGAGACAGGAAATTAAACGTAGATGAGAAGTGAAATGCAGAGAGAGAGAGAGAGAGAGACCTTACCTTACAGACCTTACATCTTGTTCGGGTTGCCCCAGGTCCCTCAGTGTGAGGCACCTCTAATGTCTACCAGAGAGTTGCTAGTACATCTTCCGGTATATTTTGCATCTTCCAATCTTGGATGGTCTGGGATGCAGTTTAGATATTTGTCGAGCTTATTCTTAAACATCTACGCTCACTCCTGATATATTCCTCAGATGAGCTGGCAACGCATTGAATAGACGGCTGCATTAATCGATTGCTGGTGCGTAGTGGATTAATGTCCTGTGGTGCTTTCCTTATTTTTTCCTTGGGATTTCTTGACCCCTGGTATATTTTTGGGCACTATTAATCTACCTCTGCTTGCTCTTTCTGATATTTTTAGTTCCATGATATTTTCTGCTATTCCTTCTATCTGTTTCCATGCCTGAATTATCATGTAGCGTTCTCTTCTCCTTTCTAGGACTATATAATTTTAAGAATTGTAGTCTTTTTTCTTTCCCAGTAGTCTAGGTCCTTAACTTCTTCTATTCTAGCTGTAAAGGACCTTTGTACACTCTCTATTTGTGCAATATCCTTTTGATAGTGTGGGTACCATATCATATTGCAATATTCAAGTGGACTACGAACATATGTTTTATAAAGCATAATCATGTGTTCAGCTTTTCTTGTTTTGAAGTGCCGTAACAACATTCCCATTTTTGCTTTACATTTTGCCAACAGAGTTGCTATTTGATCATTGCATAACATGTTCCTATTCATCATCACACCAAGGTCTTTAACTGCTTCCTTATTTGTGATGGTCTCATTATTAAGGTCCCTTATAGGCATATAGCTTTCTTTCTCTGTCTCCATAATTTATTGATTCAAATTTATCAGAGTTAAATACCATCCTATTTACCTCTGCCCAATCATATACTTTGTTAAGGTCTCTTTGTAGAGCGTTCCTATCTTCATCACAAGTAATTTCTCTACTTATTCTTGTGTCATTTGCGAAACTACTCACTACCGAATCCTTAACATTATTGTCTATGTCTTCATCATAATAACAAACAGTATTGCAGCTAACACCGTACCTTGCGGCACACCGGATATTACCTTGGCTTCATCCGATTTCTCGTCGTTTGCAATAACTATCTGTTTTCTGTTGTGTAAAAATTCTTTTTAACCATCTTCCTACTTTATCCACGATATTGTGTTTTCTAATTTTCTTCGCTAATATATTATGGTCTACTTTATCAAAAGCTTTTGCAAAGTCTAAATAAACCACATCTGTTTCATTTCCGCTTTCATATTTTTGAATATGTTTCTCACGGTGGACTAACAGTTGGGTTTGTGTACTTTTTCCGGGTACGAAAACACCATGTTTGTCCTTTATTAAACAAATTATTTTTTATTAAATGTTCATAATATTTTTCTTCATTACCCTTTCATACACTTTCATAATATGTGATGTTAGACTCACAGCCTATAATTACTTGCCTTCTAGTCTTGATCCACTTTTGAAAGTAGGGGTAATATAATTGCTAATTTGTGCTCATCATAAATCTTGCCTGTATCTACACTTTGTCTTAATAATATTGCAAGTGGCTTTGCGATAGAATGAACTACTTTCTTTAACAAAATAGCAGGAATTCCATCAGGCCCTGCAGCAGCTCCATTTTTAATTTCATTAATAGCCTGCACAATATCAGCTTCATTAATATCTATGTCAGCTAAATATTCACTATTTTTCATCCCTTACTTCTATATCATTATCTTCATTATCTATTCTAGGGGTGAATTCTCTCTTATATCGTTCTGCCAGTATGTTGCAAATTTCCTTTTTTTCATTCGTTAATCTCCCTTCAATTCTCAGAGGGCCTATTTCTATTCTTCTTTTATTCATCTTCTTCGCATATGAGAGAGAGAGAGAGAGATAGAGAGAGAGAGAGAGAGAGAGAGAGAGAGAGAGAATTAATGCAAGATAAGGGAGAAAAGGTGAAATGCGGAATGGAATGCACCTGCACGTCCCCCAGAACCACTTTGTGGTAAACAGATAATTATGCTAATCGGTCGACCATTCCATTTGTGCAAGAAAGATTTCCGTTTCCGTCTGAAGAGAGGAAGGAAGAGGAAAACTGGCTGAGAGACCTGAAATGGAAAGACAAAAGACCACAATGGAGACAAAATGCGGTGTGAATATCCTGTTGGTAGATAGATAATCTCTTTTAAAATCACGAAAAGTAGGAGAAGACTTAGAGAGAGGAAAGGGGGAGGGGGGGGGGGGGGGTGGGGGGGGGGCCCGCCGGGGGTGAGGGAGTTGTAGATTCGCCTCTATAAGAAGCCTCTCTATATTACAGATTTACAGGTTCATATGAAACCAAAGGCAGGGATTAGAGTTTTATGAATGCAGTATTTATTATTGTTATTCAGAAGATGAACCTTATTCATATGGAACAAACCCGCAGTGGCCATTGACTCGAAATTCAAGCTTCCAAACTATGTAGTATTCATTAGAAAGAAGGAGGAGGAGGTTAAGGGAAATGCAGAAAGAAGGCATCTCACCTATTCGAAAATTAGTAAATAAATTAATAAATAGATTGAAATGTATTAAAATGCAAGGAGAAAGTATTATGGTTGTATGTCTGCAAAACAACAGGTCTATATAATTAGTAACATGCGTGGTAGTGATGATCGTGTGGGTTTGGGATCACACATCTAATTTCGTATCGTTAATATAAGGATAATCTAAATTTATGTGCCATGTTCTGGGGGAACGACGTATAAATCACACCATTTCTTTTTATGACGCAGCATATGAGCTTTCGGAACTTATTGGCTCATATTCTTGTACTAGTCACTAGTGGAATAAGAAACTGACGAACGAATTTAGACTGAAAGAATTCATAAAAATAGATATATAATTTGCATGAGAAAAAAGTACGTTGAATTGATTATATTTTAAATAGTAATATACGTGTGATTTTTAAAAATAAATGATATTGCTGGTAATATAAATTTTTAGTAATTTTCCATGAACTTTAGTTATTACAGTTCAGATTTTCAATGAATATCCTTCATAATTTATTGATAATTTAACGTTTCCAACCACTTTTTCTTTTTATTTTTTCTTTAAGGCAAATAACTGCAATCATCCCTTTTGTTTTCGTTCATAAATTCCTTTTGTGAATGCTGTTGATACTCAGTTTATATCTGTGCTGCTGTTACCTGGGATTACTGAAGAAAACCAGAACGGCTACGGAAAAACATGAGTGATTGATTAACGAACGGAGAGAATTGATTATGAATGACCAATAATGCGGTATTTAAACGTATCTTGGTATTATTAAATGACGAAACCGTGAACGATTTAAGGAGAGAGAGAGAGAGAGAGAGAGTTTTAACAGTGACTTTAGTTTACCTCCCCCATTTGTACAACCTCTAACCCGAATAAAATGTTCACTGACCAATTGCATTATCCCATCAAGAGACAAGTGGTCCAGTTGCATGGAAATAATTCTTGTAATATTTGTCTGTGATTGGTATAAGCCTTAATTCAATAAGTTCAGCAAAATAAATAAAGAAGCGCTCCCCGTTTTTTTTTTGCATTGGTGAGTGATGGCGGCATTTAAAGGAAAATCAACTCTGCCAATATCCCGAATTCGGACGGAAAAAAACGGCGGCGAGTTTTTTTATTCACTCGTTGTTTTGAGAGGAAACTTTCCTGGTGTAATGTTGGTGTCGAACGGGACGCCTCTGCCTCACTCGGTGGCATTCCCGAGTTTGTGTAAAATGTTGCAGGGATTAGACGTCCTTACTCGGAACTAGGTACAATTGAATAAGTTTGCTTTTATTTCCATGATTTTAATATACCTAGCATTCTTATATTAAAGAAAAATGATAGTAAAAAAGGAGTAGCAAAAAAAGGTTACCTGCCCTTAACTTGATTCTTTGTTGTTGTCGTCTCAGTTTTTTTTTTGGTGGGATGGGGGGCGGTAGTGCCGTCAGTGCACCTAACGGGGTGCACTGTAGGCATTGCTCAAGGTTCTTTGCAGTGTCCCTTCGGTCCTTAGCTGCAGTCCGTTTCATTCCTATTACCGAACCTACATTCAAAAGACCTTTCTTCCTTCTTACTATCCACCCACTCTTACACTTATTTTACTTTCAATTTCCTTTCCAGTGCTGAATGACCACATACGTCCTAGCACTTGGCCTTTGGCCCTCTATATTACATTCCACTTTGTGGTGTTTTCGTGCTTTATACCCCACATTGTTTGAATAAAAACTTAGTGAAGCACGACGAAGGAACCCAAAATATCTGTCATTCTAACAGTTTCTGTGAAACATGCAGACGTTACCGAAACAAGAAGCATTCCAGTTGAAATTCTATACGACGGGCCCCACGGAGTCATATCAGACCAAACACCAGAAGACGGACCCCTACCTGAATCAAGGATTTCCCCGCTGAACATTTTATTCCTGAATAAATGATTTGTGTATTCCCGTTGTCCTTTTTCCAATATGAACGTCGGCCAGTTACTGGCTAATATCACTGAGTCCGAAAAGCGACTCATAAGAATGAAAATCCTATATAAAATTAATCGTTTATAACAGAAAATAATAATAATAATAATAATAATAATAATAATAATAATAATAATAATAATAATAATAATAATAATAATAATAATAATAGTCAAATTTAAAAAAGAAAGACTAAGTATATTCGAATGCCACTGGAATGCCACAAACAAAATTTCAGAACCAAACGATCTTCCGTTTATTCCAACATGGTCAAAGAAAAAAAAAATCTTGATTCATAAATAAAACAGCAATTTGACTATTTTTCATCAGGCAGTTTTTCCCAACACCGTACCTTGAAAAAAGGTACCTAAGGTTAAATACCATATTGTCCTGGCGACCCCTAGAGAGAGAGAGAGAGAGAGAGAGAGAGAGACGACTCGAAGAGAGAGAGAGGGAGAGAGAGAGAAGGAGGAGAGAGAGAGTGAGATTGTGAGACCGAGGAAGCGAGAGGGCCAAGATTGAAGAACGGACTCGGAGGAGAGAAAGAGATACCATTAAGGCATTAGGCCCTCGATTTTATGTGAGAACACTGTTCAGATAAACTAACGAGAAAGATCATTTGAAAAAATTCTGTTACTGCAGTAGGAAAATCAACAGAGGGCTGCAAACTAGTAATATGATGTACGTGCATATTTCAGTATGTTATGATAGGATTTGCAGTGACCAAAAGGAAAATAGCAAAATGAAGACGTGTATAAGCTCCATTTGCACATCTCGATCCCGAATCTCCCTCGTTCCCGATGCAGAGACAACACAGACATTTGTTTTACGATTATGATCAGTCTTTCTACCAAGTTTATGAAAGAATTTCCCTTAGGTGAGTAGGGGAATAGGTACCAGATCTCTGTCTAGGGGGTTAAACACTGCGCCTAGTGACACACTGGTTACCTGTCTTAAGCATTGGGAACTGTCCCTCACACTTTCTGTCGGCCAAAAACAGGAGATCAGCGCCTGCCCTGTAAGCCTCCATAGGCCCATGAGGAGTTTAACGTGTTATTATTATTAATCCTGCTGTTACATCTGGATTTCAGTGTTCCCGGTTCCGACTCCGCACTTGAATTAGTTAAATAAAAAGTTAAGTATATATCTTAGTTTAACCAGACCACTGAGCTGATTAACAGATCTCCTAGGGCTGGCCCGAAGGATTAGACATTTTTACGTGGCTAGGAACCAATTGGCTACCTAGCAGCGGGACCTACAGCTTATTGTGGAATCCGAACCACATTAAATCGAGAAATTCATTTCTAATCACCAGCAACAAATTCCCCTGATTCCACGTTGGCAGAGTGGGGAATTGAACTTGGGACCACCGAATCGGCAGGCAATCTCTTAAACCACTCGTCCAACGAGGAACTCACTTAGTAACATGCTCTATTTCTCAACCTAGTTTAGTATAGAATTTCAAATTTTTTTTCCTCTTCCCTGATCCAGCCGAATCCCCAACCCACAAGCAAATAAGTCTACGAAGTCGATGGTCGTCGCCATTCCATCTCGACTGTGTTTAGTGAAGCCAGATGAAAATGTTAAAATGACAACACGAGACCTCAAATAGCCGCCCTCCCCCCTTAATCTGCGTCTGCAACATTGGACGTTGAAAATATATTCTAATATATCGCAAAGCAAATGTGAAACGTTTCACTTTGTTCATATCTGAAATAATAAAAAGAGAGAGTAGTGACTCCATTCAGAGTGTCTCACAACATGGCCATTCACAGCATCCACAAAACTAGGTCTTTCATGCAAGAGTTCGCAGAATTTCATGGGATTTTTTTTTCTTTTTTTTTTACACACGTATGAAACTAGAACATCCTTTTCTGTGCTGCTGCGTCTTTTTGCAAGAACGTCCCGCCACCAAAAATACGCGGAGCTTTGGCTTTTTTGCTTTTTTCACTTTTCCTTTCATTCGTTCAGGGTTCTCCTCTTCCCATCACACAAAAATCTAAATACCGCTGCTGTGCGGAGAACACTTTGTGGTATTTTAACCGATTTTTAAAAATTTACTATCCTTTAATTCGCGCTTCCAATCTCGCCTTACCTAAAAGGAAAATAAAATGAAATAAAAAAATAGTTGAACTTTAGAGGCCATGTTTGGGTATTCTCCATTTTAACATTCTTTTATTCGCTGCTTATCCTCTCCCGACTAGCAAACAACTAAAATGATACGTGATAAAAAATAGAATATTCTGGATGAAGCTTTTCTCAGAAACACACTACAATTAAAAGCGTCTTCATATGAACTTACAAAATGACAGCATATTAGAAATTAGAACACGTCAACTTTTAATTACCTATTATTGCGCGGAAATAAATTTAAGGGTACCTACTACGCAGCGAAAGAGAATTTCAGAATTTTAATTAATATTCTCGTTTCTGTGAACAGACCTTTAATTGGTTCACGTCACATAAAAGAGGATGCAAAAGAGGACAGGTGATGTGAAGCTTCAATGTCTCGCAACTTCTGAAGACTTGAGGTCGATTGATATGCATCAGTCTTATTAAGAACTTGTTAAATTGTTGTAGTGTTTAAGTGTCAATTATATATGCAAGTATATATTATTAGGTATTTGGCTATGTTTTGATGTAATTATGCTGACTTTTACTTTTATTCAAGCACAGCGCTGGACCAAGCGCATCGAAGTATAAAAGGTCTGTGTTAAAAAAAATAATGCAAGAACCGTCTTTCTCCTGTGACGCTCTCATGGTAAGACCTTCACACTCGTCTTTGATAAATGACAGAAAATGTACAAGAAATTATGGATCTCTCTTGGAAAGAGACCCCCAGGGCTTTTAACCCGGCATGTAAAAGCTCGTTGAGGATTACCGGAAAAAGATGAAAACCATGGTTCAGAAGTATTTTGCTCTTCGTATTCTCTCTCTCTCTATCTCTCTCTATCTCTCTCTCTCTCAAAAAATCACAGTTATATCATCATGCGTATAACACTGATACACGAACAAAACAGAAGAAAGATTAAACAAACACAACTCTTAAATCTATAGAATCAGACAACGCCATTTTAAATTTCCTTTTCAACAGGCGGCACGAATATCTCCCCGGTCCCGTAAAGGAAGCTATCGTAGTAGTATAGTGCATGACACTATACTATACTACTGCAGTATAGTGTCGTATCATGCACCACTGTCTTCAGTTTTTCTGACTTACATTGATCTCGTTGTTGGTTGAAATATGTTTGTTCGTCAATATCTTCAATTTATTTATTTTATTCTCTTTTTGTTAATGGAATTCTATTTGGCCAAGCCTGATATGAAGGTCGGCTGCCTTTAAGGCTTGTGCATTTTTGACAGATAATCATTGTAAGAACAACAGTGAAGGTTTAAGCTGAGCTGTGTCCTACTTTTTATTCTTTATTTTACGACGTTACGAGTGAGCTTTTTTTTATTTATTACTAGAAAGGTCAAAGTCGGGAAAAACTCTATCGCGAGAGTATATATAATGTTTTAAGAGATGCACAATAATAAAAAATGTTGCGAGTTCGTGTATAATTTAAAAACCCTTTACAAAGCTTTCGAACCCTTCCCTGGGTTCATACAGGAAGGGTTCGAAAGCTTTGTAAAGGGTTTTTGAATTATACACGAACTCCCAACATTTTTTATTATTGTGGACCTCTTAGAACAAGGGAAAAAGTACCATTCGCCGTTCAGTTATGATGACATTCCTGACCATTATTTTGTAGTGCATTTAATCTTCATACCCCCTTATTCTCAGTCAGTCAGTCTAGAATAGTTCCCAGCAGTTTGGAAATGGTGTTTATTTATTATATTTGTTTTTTCCGATGAAAATGGTGGTTATTTTATTTTATTTTATTTTTTTTCATACCCCATTATTTCTGTTTTCTTTTTACTGCTTTATCTCTATCACGCTTGAAAACTTAATATGATATATACCTATGACAAAGGAATAAAAACGAATATCAAATATCAATTTCATATCCTTAGGAATTTGCACATGTAAATAACAGTTCATGTTCAGTTTTTTCATCTAGTTTTCCTTAGAGATTATAACTTCATTTTCAGTTCTACGCAATTTCAAGATACCGTCAGCCAGTAAAGGAATATTTTTGTATCGATTCCTATTTCAGGAAATAAGTGAATTTGCTGTATATATATGTACATACTTCCTCTCTTTAAGTTTGCGCTGCTGGAATAGTACATCACCCTTTAAGGACAGTTTTCTGCGCCAATTCTTATTTTAGAAATGAAGATGAAATGCCTGCGTGTAAAACAATGTCCTGAAGCCTATTCTTATAGGTTAAAGCTTTCCTCACTTTCTCGTTTCAGCTGCACTTTCACTCCGGGGCTTAATTTTGGAATGTAGATTAATTTTTTGCTTATGAAACAGGTTCATGTATAGTGCCCTTATTAGTCTCTTCTGATATGCTATAACATTCCTCTTCTCCTTAGTTTCTAGCGTAAAGATTCCATTTCGCATTGAATTAACTTTTTGTACTCTAGTGTATTCACAAAGAAAGGTTAGTTTATTTAACACGGACCGTTGCCATTCAGTCTACCCTACCCCTAGTGTTCCTGTCCACTTACAAAAACAAACTTTCCAAATGATCTTATTTCTGAATCCCCAGGAAAAAAGAACTCCCTCGTCTGCATCCCATTCAGAATGTTTGATTTCGAATTCTTTTCTTTTCAAAAACTCGGTTCTGCTCAGGTCAAGGTTAATATTTGTGGTGTCGAAGAACTCACTGTTATCCCTCTCTTTGATTTTCAACCTACGGTCTTTAAACTGTACACAAAACAAATAAAAAATATTTTAAGAAAAGGAGAATATATTAATTAACATCGAATTTAATGAAAAAGTCCTGGGTAATAATAGTGATAATGATATATGTAACATTATCTTGTAAAGTCATACTTTAGAGTCTTGCATAAATACATCAAAGCATACTTAACAATTGCTTTTATTTACAGTGGACTGTATAAAAATCTTAATAGACCTTGTGTGTGTGTGTGTATGTGTGGTGGAATCAGTGGCCCATCTAATTAACGACCATTCAGTACAAAAGGCAGAGGTTTATTGCTCCACTACCGACTAAACGAGGTCGTTGGGTCTCTGCTGACGAGCTTTTCACCATCTGAAAGGCACAAATGACCGAGTGAGGCCCTCGGGCTGAGTCAGTGTTAAAGACCTCCTCTTGGTAATTAAAACTACGATTCTCTTGGGGCTCATTGGAAAACAGACGATGGTACATTTTACATAAGGCCTAGGGTGTTACGTTCAGTACCGTTCAGTGTTAAATTAGTCTAAAAGGAAGATTTCCATTGCAGACAGACAAACACAAGCGATAATCACACACACACACACACACATTAACATTACATATAAACTAGCTGACCAAACCGGTGCTGCCTGGGTAATCTCTGAATGACAACTGATAAACTTTCTCTCTCTCTCTCTCTCTCTCTCTCTCTCTCTCTCTCTCTCATCGGGGCAGAACTTGGACTTAAAGGGCATCAAGAGTGTCTCTATTTATCTCAGCAACCTCGAAAACTATGGATTAGACTCTGATATCTGTAGTTTTCAGTTATTTTTAAAAGTCACCACCTTCCCACCCCTTCTCATGCCTCCCTTCCTATTAGGGCTGAAAGTAGACTTAAAGGGCATTGAGAGTGTCACTATCCATCTCAGTGACCTCAAAAACTGTGTTAGACCCTAATGTCATGTCATTTTCGATTATTTTTACACATCACCCATTTCCCACTCATTTCTCGCCCAGCTTGTATTGGGGCTTACCTTGGACTTAAATGGTTTCGGGAGTGTTTTTTTTTTTTTTTTTTCATTTCAGAGACCTCAAAAGTATGGATTAGACACTAATTATCTTTCGTTTTTGGTTATTTTTACATGTTACCCCTCCTACCCCTTATCACCCCCCTTCCTATCAGTGCTGAACATGGACTTGAAGGGCATTGTGAGTGTCACTTCGTTTCAGGGACCTCTAAAACTATGGATTAGACATTAATATAGTATGTTGTTTTCCGTACGTAGCACTCCCTTCCCACGTCCCCCCCCCACCCCCACCCTCCAACCAGTGATCCGATTTTAGTTCAGTTTTCACCATGACCTTTCCTGGTTTGATATTGCCTTATATTCAAAATCTCATCAAAATCGGCCAAGAAATGTGGATTTGTATAGCGTTCATACAAACAAACAAACAGACATTTTCTCGTTTGTATATGTATATATAATATAATATATATTTATATACATATATATATTATATGCATGTATGTATGTGTGTGTAGTTGGAATGGTGTTCACCGTTCTCCGTACACTGAATCTAGAGTATGAAGTATTGCAAGTGCTCTAGGTTTGAAGCTTCTTGATGATCATAAATGATGTAAATTTCTCCTTTAACTGCCTGTCAACATAAATACGCACACAGATACACATATACATATATATTTATATATGTGTGTGTTTATGTATATTTATGTTAATTGGCAATTAAATGAGAAATTTATATCATTTGTGATCATCAATAAGCCTCCAACCTAGAGCACTTGCAATACCCCATGATATCTTATATCATTCAGCTTAACCTCACCTATTCAGTACCATTAATATTGTCAGTAAGTAATTCCCTCATTTGAGAGTGAGAGGGATTAGCAAAGCGACAATAAATTATTATGTCAGAGAACACTAAAAAAATTAAGGCAGTCCCTTAGCAAAATAGCGGCTTGTAACAGTGAGGTTACTTTTAAAATACTATAAAATAATACATATGGAGGTGGGGATTTCGTTGTCAGCACATTAAATCTCGAACCTTTTCGATGTTTGCAAACATCTGTCTAATCGTTGTTTCTAAACCAGGCGAATGTTCAAATTCTGCCGGTGACGAAGAACTTATCAATTATAATTTTCCTTGGAGGTTTAGCGAATTGGGTGTTAAAAAGATATTTATGGATTAATATTTGTGAATAGAAATAAAAGTCACGCTTGTATAAATGACTAACCTGCGAGCCCAGTTTTGAACATAGAGCGAGCCACTATGGGATGTAAGTGTTTGATAAAATGAACTTCTAAATTCTATTGGTTTTTGTAGATTCACATCAACCGTGCATTTGATGTCTAGGTCAGTCCCTAACGACGCTCCCGATTGGTTGTTGATAAGCCAATGACAGGACTGAAAACTCTGTCTATCTCGAGAGTTCACGTGGGTAGGATATATGTTACACTTCTCCTGAGGGATACGTCTTTCAGGAGAGTTGGAACATAGATCCTTCCTATGTGAACTCTCGAGAGAGACTGAGAGTCTCCAGCCCTGAAGCTGGCTTATCAACAGCCAGTCAGGAGCATCGTAAGGGACTGGCCTAGACATCAAATGCACGGTTGATGTGAATCTACCATAGTAAGTCTAAACAAGCGATTTTGCCACACAGAGACCCTAGGGGGCTAACAAAGGAAGCCGAGTCATATTTCTACGCTAAATTTGCAAATCAAGATTCTTTATGATATGAGCGAATCGTAACCTGAGAAATTCATATTGACGTGTCACAGAAAATGCATCAGATATCAACAAGTTTCTAGGCACATGTCGATCACGTTTAATACTCGGGTACCTAATGACGTCGTTGCCGGTGAGAGTAATAGCACTGATTTTTTTTAAAGTCAAAAGAAACTGAAATAACAGTAGAGTGGTAATTTACCAAACCGAGCTTACTCAAAAATCTCTCTTTTAGTCTCTGAGCTCTCAGTAGTTTTTACGCAATGTTGGTTTGTCTAGAATGAATTTATGATTTAAATAAAAGAGTACGTGCTACCGTACAAAGCACGGAGATCTTTTTGATACCTAGCACACACACATGTGTGGACACCCATACAGAGAGAGAGAGAGAGAGAGAGAGAGAGAGAGAGAGAGAGACAACTACATAATGAATAAGTGGAAATATGAAAGCATTAATTAAATGAAAGAGGGAGAGGTTTACTACCATACATCAGCGCAATGCAAAAGGAAAACCCAGCACATCTGCAAGATAGCTAAAATGAACGGTCACTTCAGCAAAACTGCATCTGAGCTCCTCTTAGTAATCCCTCATCAAATGCAGCCGAGTGGGAGATCAGAACTGACTTTGGCCAAAACGTGAGACCGATTATGCAGGCCTTGATCGATCGATCATTTGATCAAGAGCCGGGATTTTCTACTCATTTTTCCTTCATCTCAAGATCAGGTATTCTCTAAGATCAGTAACGCTACCAGAGAGAGAGAGAGAGAGAGAGAGAGAGAGAGAGAGAGAGAGATGAGTGCACTCGAGTGTCAACACACACCCCATGTAGCCCAGAGAGGTGGGGCGTCGGGGGGGGGGGGGGGGGGGGGGGGGACTGGTGATGGAGTTGGAGGTTTAGGTGGGGGTTCAGGGTATTGTAGAACTTGAATAATATGGTGGCTCAGAGGTGATGAGAGAGAGAGAGAAGAGGCCTTTCTGGCACTACGATTGTACACAAGTGCGTGTGCGAAATAAGACATGTCATGATGTCATTCCATTAAGGTTATGCTTAGTTAATGTCCCTCAGCCTTTAGCAACGGATGTCTGTTAAGAAACCGAGCACCTGAATGGGCGTCATATCAAATGTGAGGGTCCTAGTTTGAGCAGACTAAGGTGCGCCAGTTCCAGAAAAAAATATAAAATGAAAACACTGCCGGTCTAATATGGGAGCTTACCTCGCTTGTGTGGAACGAAAATTCGACAATGGTGTGGGACCTGTAACTTCATCCTGCATAATAGATGCATACATAAATATAAGTCCGCGAGAATTTGTACGTTTAATGTATTTTGACATGTTGACACAAAATCTCAGAGGTAAAAAAATCCTCTGAGCGGAAAACTGTATACAGTCAGATGTATTTTCTCACACCTGAAGAATGGTTAACAATTATATATACAAATTAGGGAGAGGTTTCAAATTCATATGGTTAGAAAAGTTGCAATGCTTTACATACCATAGTATAATTACAGTTCTGACAAGGACATAAGGTATCTTCTGAAAAATCACATAAGGTCGCGTGATCTCCGTTTCCTGAGAGTCTTGGTGCATCCACGGTCTAGGTACCTATACCTAGACCGCGGGTGCATCTAGATTTGTTTTGAAGCGAAGATTGCCTGAGGATCCGCCGACACCATTGAACCTCACAACATAATTCCTTGTGAAAAAAAAAAAATAAATAACATTAAAAACCACGGGCATCATGGTTTCTTTCTTATTTGTTTGAAGTTGAATCTCGAGGCTCTGTAGTGACAAGCTTATCCCCCACCCAAAAAAAAAAAAAAAAAAACTATGAATTTGAGAAGTTAAGAGGGCAATATGGCTATTACATAAAGATAGATAGTAGGTTTTTGAAAGATTTTTATATATCTATACTTTGGTATCAATTAAGAGCATTTATTTCGATAAAATATTACATGTTTTCAAATAAAAATTTCTTTGCCCACTGATATTATTGTTTCATGGTAAATCATAATAAATTCCTCCGGTAAAGTTCACCTCCTCTTCCCCCTCACACTTGTCCTTGAAGAGTAGTTTGGTGTAGAGACCCCCTGCCCTTCCGAAATAGTTACACTTTGTTTTACATCATCTGTGTATTCTCTCTCTCTCTCTCTCTCTCTCTCTCTCTCTCTCTCTCTGCAAATGTTTATATACTCTAACATATACGCATACATATATATATATATGTATATATATATATATAATATATAATAATATATATATATATATGTGTGTGTGTGTGTGTGTGTGTGTGCGTGTGTGTGTGTATTATATATATATATATATATATATATATATATATATATATATATATATATATATATTATATATGTATACAATATACACATATATTATGACTGGGAAACAGCAGAATTCCATCTGATAAAAGGAGCCCATAAAACGCCAAAAATATACTAGAAAGTAAAGTAGTATTATTTCAGACTGCTGTCTCTCTCCTTCTTCAGGTAGGTAATGAATGGTAGGTAACTTACCCGCACCTGAAGAGAGAGACATCCAGTCTCTGAAATATAGTACTTACTTTCTATATTTTGGTGTTTTACGGGCTCCTTTTATTAGATACATATTATATGTGTATGTGTCTAAATATTATATATGTACAGATATATATATATATATATATATCTATATATATATATTATATATATATATATATATATATATATATATATATATATATATATATATATATACCACGGGACAGAACCCCAGTCTTTCAAGTGAGAGTCCAGGGCATTAGTTATTCGGCACAGAGGTCATAAAAGGGTTGGATCCTGAGTACTTACGTACCTAAGGTTTTTTCCGAGCCGGCGACTAAGGCTAACATACTAGCGAATTTTACCTAATTTCCCAATTCGAACGCTGATGGATCGGGGAGTTGAGTAAAATTTCGCTGATATATTAGTCGTCTTAGTCGCCTGCCCGGGAAAAACCTTGGGTACGTAAGTACTCAGGTTCCAACCCCTTTGTGCCCGAATTGCTCATGCCTTGGTCTCTCACTCGAAACACCGGGGTTCGGTCCCATGGTGAGTCAGTTTTTTTACTTCTACGAAACACGTTCCCACGTGTAGTACATATATATATATATATATATATATATATATATATATATATATATATATATATATATTATATAATATATAATTCAACATGATGGTTAGGCTATTCCTGCGTAGTACAAATTAGAAGGCGTTGAAGAACACAGCATTAAACTTATGTCACTTTATTCGTATCGCGACGTTTCGAGAACCAATGTCTCATCATCCATGCTAAAATAAAAGATACAAAACTGATATACAATACAGCTTTAAATTATTTTTGTAGACATAAAAAACACATTGAATAAAGTAATAAATGGGAAGTTACAACATTGAAATACAAGTTACTATAAAAATAAAATTAAATTAAATAATATATATATATATATATATATATATATATATATATATATATATATATATATATATATATATATATAAAGGTATTATAATTAGAAGTAGTTAAAAAAGACACCTTGTCTCAACGACGTATGGTTGCTATATCTTCATACCAACGGATTTTTTTTTTCCCGATTCTCGTTCGTCAATTTCTGGTGGAAAATACGCAGAATTCCTTCTTCCAGTTATTGAATATTGTCCCGACAGCTGATTCGCCTTATGACATTACCAAGCGACTAGTGACTTTCAATCTGTCGTTGTTGTTTAAGATGAAGCCAGCCTTGTGCTGGCACGGGCTCTTGCTCCTGGAGCAGCCCGTAAAATTTCCAATATGGCGTTTTGGCTTATTTATATCATCGTGTGGAAAGAATGACCTTGAAGTGTGGATGGTGGTTGCTCAAGGGATTAACAACTTAAGCAATCAGGGCGTTGTTTTGAGTACAAAGAACATGAAACATGAACGATGACAAAAGCGAAAGTTTAAACGTGTGGTTAAATAAATATTCAAGATATACCATTTGATACGGTTTCATTAATTAGGTGTTTAAACACACGAACGGTCTCTCATTTGCAAAAGTGATAACAGTACTTTAAAATTATTTTTACAAGACAGTGAATATGAATGTGAAATGTATTTGAAATTTTACAAGACAATGAATATGAATGTGAAATGTATTTGAAAGCAAAGTTTTAACTGAGTAGAATTTTAATTTTATTAACGGTTAATTCTCTCTCTCTCTCTCTCTCTCTCTCTCTCTCTCTCTCTCTCTCGTGTATGCTCTTCAGCAACTTGTTCTTGTCAACATAATCCATCCCCATTTGTGTGTGAGTCTGTGTGTATTATTTATTATTATTTCAGTAGATGAAACCTTTTCGCATAGAAAAAGCAAACAGCCATTGACTTGAAATTCAAGCTTCCTAAGAATGTTGGTTTCAACCTCCCACCGCACTCCCCAC
>NC_087221.1:12276456-12281456 GCF_015104395.2 Macrobrachium nipponense | reverse complement strand
TATTAGCGTACAATAGAAGCGAATTATAAGAAAAATTCAAAAACCTGAAAATAAGATCAATTTGCACGATGCAGCTATCCGTTCTAACATGGGTCTGCTTCCTTTTTATATTAGATTATTATATTATCCTATGAATATCTTATCTGTGTGTGTGTGTGTCTGGCTGCTGAAAGGAGGACGGAAGTAAAGGATGTTCGTTATATATTTATGTAAGGTACATTGCTTTATAGTTTCATTTAATTACGCATTAATTATTTATTATGTATATGTGTTTGATCTATCGTAATTCCATCACTTCCCAGAAAGAGATTTGCAAGGTACCGTTCATCTGCTCTCCAATTCCATCATGTAACAATAAGCAGCATGCATGAAAACTCGAGGACATTTTGCTGTCTTTATCCGATGCATTCATAATCTGGATCCCGATTCGTTCTTATTCTTACCTGCCTCCAAAAAAATTTAGTTGCCGTTCCTTTCAAGCGGTTATTGACAGCGATAAGCACACCAGGGATTTTTGAGTGTACAGAAAGTGCGGAGGCATGACAATAGACATTAATCATATAAGTATTTACTCTTATCACAGTGTTTGTCGTCTCTTTTGGCTGGGGAAAGAGTCTTGACGGCCATATCAGGTCTTCTACCTCCTTCAACATTTTTCCATAAAGGGCTTTTTGCTTTAGGGGAAGAATCCGTTTTTTCACACAACTGGATTATCTAACCCTTCCTCCCTACGACGGCGTTTATAGCATGATCTGAATAAAGTTAGTAGAACTACTTACTGAAATCTCTTTGAAGAGTAAATGCCATGTGTGGCAGTCGAATGAGGCTGAGAGCAGTCGCAAGATAATTTCATTTCTGGGTGTATTTTCTAGTTGCTGAAACTCAAAAGACATAGTTACATTTGCAAAATGTTTTCAGGGAGTTTCTTTTATTGCGGAAGTATGTTCATGCTCTGGAATTTAGCCAGTACTCTCCAATGTAACTGCGTTTCTTGGGGGTCATAGTTTTCCAGTTTATCCTTTTTAGGTCATTATTAGAGACAGAATGGAAGTTGAGGAGAGGCCTTCCCTGAAGTTATTCAGCAGTTGATTTCACCCTTGGGCTTCCATGGTGGGTTTTAAAAAGGCTCACTCTAAAGCAGGATCGTGTTTTTGTCCAAAAGTGTCCACATTTAAACATTCACGTTAATTGTAAGATTAAATTTTGTTCCAATTTGTAATCTATTTCGTATGACGATTTTATTTTTCTAGTTTGTGTTCCTTCCAAAATAAGCCGTATTTGTTACTGAAATATATTCTAATGTAAACTGTCTTTATGTAATTGACAAAGACTTCCTGATATTATTATTATTATTATTATTATTATTATTATTATTATTATTATTATTATTATTATTATTATTATTATTATTATTATTTCATTTTGCAAACATAGATGAACGGAGTTACGGGAACAAATTATAATGATATGCATACGGCATTAACAGAATTACCAAAAAGTGTCCACATTTAAACCTTCGCAGTAATTGTAAGATTAAATTTTGTTCCAATTTGTAAACTATTTCGTATGATGTTTTTATTTTGCTAGTTTATGTTCCTTCCAAAATGAGCCGTATTTGTTGCTGAAAATTATTCTAATGTAAACTGTCTTTAGATAATTGAGAAAGACTTCCTGATATTATTAGAATTACTGATATTATTATTATTAATTATTATTATTATTATTATTATTATTATTTTTTTTTTTTGCTCTATCACAGTCCTCCAATTCGACTGGGTGGTATTTATAGTGTGGGTTTCCGGGTTGCATCCTGCCTCCTTAGGAGTCCATCACTTTTCTTACTATGTGTGCCGTTTCTCGGATGATGACTCTTCTGCATGAGTCCTGGAGCTACTTCAGCCTCTAGTTTTTTCTAGATTCCTTTTCAGGGATCTTGGGATCGTGCCTAGTGCTCCTATGATATGGGTACGATTTCCACTGGCATATCCCATATCCTTCTTATTTCTATTTTCAGATCTTGATACTATATCCATTTTTTCCCTCTCTTTTCTCTTCAACTCTGGTGTCCCATGGTATTGCGACATCAATGAGTGATACTTTTTTCTTGACTTTGTCAATCACGTCACGTCTGGTCTGTTTGCACGTATCACCCTATCCGTTCTGATACCATAGTCCCAGAGGATCTTTGCCTGATCGTTTTCTATCACTCCCTCAGAGGTTGTGCTCGTACCACTTATTACTGCAGTAGCTGATGTTTTCTTGCACAGGCTCCAGTGGAGGGCTTTTGCTACTGAATCATGCCTCTTTTTGTAATGGTTTTGTGCAAGTGCCGGGCATTCACTTGCTATGTGGTTTATGGTTTCATTTTTTCGTATTGCACTTCCTACATATGGGAGAGATGTTATTACCGTCTATCGTTCTTTGAACATACCTGGTTCTTAGGCCTGATCTTGTGCCGCTGTTATCATTCCTTCAGTTTCCTTCTTTAGATCTCCCCTCTGTAGCCATTGCCAATTGTCCATCGCTGGCTAGTTCTTTAGTCTGTCTCATGTATTGCCCGTTGCATTGGTTTGTTTGTGCCAGTCCTCTGTTCTGTCTGTCTTTCTCCTGTCTCTGTATAATTTCTGGGTCTTCGTCTACTTTTATCAGTCCTTCTTCCATGCACTCTTTAGCCTCTCATCTTTTCACTGGTTTTCAGAATATTGCCCAGTGCTCTGTTCTCGATGTTATTTACGCAGTCCTCTATTACTTAGTAGTCCTCTCCCTCCTTCCTTTCGTGTTATGTATAGTCTGTCCGTATTTGCTCTTGGGTGTAGTGCTTTGTGTATTGTCATATGTTTCCTGGTTTTCTGATCTATGCTGCGGAGTCCTGCCTTCATCCATTCCACTATTCCTGCGCTGTATCTGATTACTGGCACTGCCCATGTGTTTATGGCTTTTTATCATATTTCCGGCGTTGAGTTTTGACTTGAGTATCGCCTTGAGTCTCTGCATATATTCTTTCCTGATCGTGTCCTTCATCTCTTGGTGTTTTATATCTCCTCCTTCCATTATTCCCAGGTATTTGTATCCTGTCTCATCTATGTGTTTGATGTTGCTTCCATCTGATAGCTTTATCCTTTCAGTTCTCGTTACTTTGCCTTTTTGTTATGTTGACTAAGGCGCATTTTCTATTCCGAACTCCATTCCTGATGTCCCCAGACCCCAGATACAATCCTTACAGTCTGGATTAGGGTATCTATTTCCTTGATGCTCTTTACCATACACCTTGATGTCGTCCATGAACATCAGATTGGTTGATTCTGTTGCCTCTTTTCTTGAGTTGGTAGCCAGCATCCATCTTCTGTAGTACTTTTGTCATGGGTAATCATGGCTACTACGAAGAGTAGTGGGGACAGTGAGTCGCCCTGGAAGATCCCTCTCCTGATATTAACCTCTGCTAGTCTTATTCCAGAGCTTGTAAGTATTGTATTCCAGTTGCGCATTGTATTTTTGAGGAGCTGATGGTGTTTTCCTCTGCCCCATATATTTTTAGGCATTCTATTAGCCATGTGTGTGGTATCATGTCGAAGGCTTTCTTATAGTCTATCCATGCCATGCTTAGGTTGGTTTTCCTTCTCCTACTGTTCTTCATTACCATTTTGTCTATCAGGAGCTGGTCTTTTGTGCCCCTACACTTCCTTCTGCAGCCTTTCTGTTGGTGGGTAGTTGTATAGCCTTTCACTGATGATACCTGTTAGTAACTTCCACATTTTTGGTAGGCAGGTGATAGGCCCTGTAGTTTACTGGCTATATTTCCTTACTCTTGTCTTTTTGTGTACTAAGGATGTTCTTCCTGTGGTCATCCATTTGGGTGCTTGGTAATTTGAGATACAATGCTGGAGTTGTTCTGCTATTCGTGGGTGTAGGGCCTTGAAGTTTTTGAGCCAGTATCCATGGACTTCATCGGGACCTGGGGCTTTCCAGTTTTGCATTTTCTTTAGTTGGTGTCTGACTGTGTCTGTCGTGATCTCTGTGAATCTTTGTTTTATTCTCCCTGTTTCTTCTTCCTTGACTTCCTGGAGCCATTTTGCATGTTTGTTGTGTGATACCGGATTACTCCATATGTTTTCCCAGAGTCTCTTACTTTGTTCGGCTTCAGGAATTTCTGGTGGTTGTCTTCCCCTCTTAGTTTGGCTGTATGAGTCTTTTCTGGTTGGTTCCGAATAGTTTGTTCTGTTGGTATCCCTTATTCCTGTTCATGTACCGTTGGATCTTATGTGCTTTGGCCTTAAGCCTCTGTTTTTACATCTTCTATTGTGTTTGTTTAGTCCCCTCTCTTGTACTTTGTATTTCTCGTTGAGTTCCTCCCTTGTTTTCTTGCTTCTTAGTTTTCCTTTTTTCTGCCATCTCTTTCAGTTACTCAAGTCAGATCTCATCACCATGATTTGCTTTTCCAGGCGCCTTTTCCAAGGAGGTTGCTGTTTTGGTTTCTGTTGGGTTGGTTGTGTGGTGGTGTTGTGTTTCGAATCCCCATCAGTTCTGCTACTAATCTTGCTCCTGCATACTGGTGGTGTGATTATTATGCCCATTATTTCATTGACCTCACTTGTTTTCTCCCTTAATTTCTTGGTGTTGTAGGCTTTCATGGAGGGGATCTTTGTTCTCTCTGTTTCTGGCTCCATCCATTGTCTTATCTTTTCTACCCATTCCGTCCTCTCTGTTACTTCGTCGGTGTTTCTTCGTGTGTCGTTGTTTGATACCTCATCCTCCCTGTCGTCTTCTGTGCCATCGTCTCTCAGTTTCGTCTTCGTGTAATTCGTTGTCGTGTGACATTTCCCTTTCTAGTTCTTTCTCTTCGTTGGGTAGGGAGAGCCAGTTGTCTTTATGTTCCTTACTTGGTCTGCCAGCCTCTGCTCTGTTTGGGGGTGTTATTCCTCTCATTCCAGATGTTGACCAATCTTCTTCTATCCCATCCTCTCTCCTCGGGTTGCTTCTGATGTAGCATCTCCATATTTCCT
>NC_087221.1:12268956-12273956 GCF_015104395.2 Macrobrachium nipponense | reverse complement strand
CTCTCGCCAGTCCCTGCTGGACATCGTGTCTTCGAAGATCAGCATCGGCAGCCGCAAGCGCTTCTCCAGGGACTCCTTCTCGGCCTCGTACGTGAACCGGGCGCACGTGGCCTCCGAGCTGGACATCAGCCGGAAGACGCGGGAGGCGCGAAAGAAGGAGATCCGGAAGCACTTCATCCGGGAGAAGTGGGAGACGAGCACGAGTAGTTCCGAAAGGAAAACTGGTTGTAGGTGGACTTTCGTCTTCGACCCGGCAGGGAGACTGTGTTATTACTGGTCCGTGGTGGTGTCCTTAGCTTTTTTGTACAATTTGTGGGTGATGGTGTATCGTTTTGCCTTCCAGGAGATCACCAAGGACACGATCCTGGTGTGGTTCTTGTTGGACTATTTCGCCGATCTCATTTACGTTATAGACATCCTCTTTCATTTCCGAACTGGTTACCTAGAGGACGGAGTCCTGCAAACCGACTCCAGAAAGCTGCGTCAGCACTACATGAACTCAACCACGTTTTACATAGATTGTTTATGTCTGTTACCGTTAGACTTCTTGTACCTTTCGATAAACTTTAAGTCCATTTTAAGGTGTTTTCGCCTGGTGAAAATATACAAGTATTGGCACTTTCTCGACAGAACTGAGAGACATACCAATTCGCCTAATTTATTCCGATCCATAAGTCTTATCCATTACTTATTAGTCATATTCCACTGGAACACTTGCCTCTTCTACATCATCGCCAAAAACGACGGCTTCAGCTTCAAGCCGAGCTTCATCCACGCCTCCAACACGACGGACGACGTCGTCCTGGAGTACCTGAAGGCCTTCTACTGGTGCACCGTCAGTTTAATGATGGTGGGGAGCTTCCCCAGCACCAGCGATCACGTCAAGAACAAAACCACCGCCACCACCAACATTGACAACATTAACAAGAGAACGAAGACCGACTACATCTACGTCATCACACAACTCATGTTCGGCCTCCTCCTCTTCGCCACCGTCTTGGGACATATCGCCAACATCGTCACCAACGTGTCGGCGGCGAGGAAAGAATTTCAAGGTAGGCAAGATGCTGATTCTCTCTCCTCTCTCTCTCTCTCTCTCTCTCTCTCTCTCTCTCTGCCTTTTAGTTTTGTTTAGTTCAGAATATACAGGTCTCTCTGCCTTTTCTCCTCTCTCTCTCTCTCTCTCTGCCTTTTGCCTTTTAGTTTTGTTTAGTTCAGGTGAATTTAGTGTCTCAGGTTTCTTCTCTTCCTCTGTTTTTGTCCTTTGTACTAAATAGGTTTTTAATTGCGGTGTCCATTTGATTATGAAATTAATTTTTTTATGAAACTGTTGACCCTTGTACGATAAATTAGGCCCCGTTAATAATAATTTTTCCATTTTTTTTTTTTAACCTCTTGCTTATCAGAAAGGGTATAGGCCATATTGTGTAATATTGCGTTTGTTACCATTTACTCTTTCATAACTTTCTGTACACTGACCCAAACACGTGGCAGCTAGATTTGTCTGAAAGTTTCTACGGTCGATATTACACGTGTTGGCCTCGATTACTTCAGGGGTGGCCAATCTTTTGCAACCTATGCGACCATTTTTTTTTTTTAGGATGTGCCACGCAAACTTGTACCCACTTTCAGTACTTTAAGGTATGGTAGTATGAACATATGTGGCAGTTGTACACAGATACTATATATATATATATTATATATATATATATATATATATATATATATATATATATATAATATATATATATATATATGTGTGTGTGTGTGTGTGTGTGTGTGTGTGTGTGTGTGTGTGTGTGTGTGTGTGTGTGTGTGTGATATGGATACGTGTAGAAATTTAGATAAAAGGATTTCACATGAATACAATATGAACGTTAATTCCTTGAGCGGCACTCTTGAATCTACATTGATAATATAATTAATTACTGTTATTATTAAAGATGTTTTTATCTTGTTTATTTAATTTTTGTATGTTTTTTATCATTATCTTTTTTGCATGGGATTCAGTGCGCCACCGGTAATCATCCAATACGCCACTTTTGGCGCATGCGCCGTAGTTTTACCTTCCTTGGATTATGTGTTAGTTGGATAGAAACGCGTTAATGCTTAAAACATTAGGTTATTACACAAAACCGTTTTCCTTGTGTGCGCTCGATAGAGAAGCGACCCAGCCCCCACTGCGACATTGGGAAAGAAACGTCGCGAAATTCTCTGAAATGCCAAGAGGTCAAGTGGCTGTTGTGTGGAAAGCGTACAACAGTCGCAAGATGCATTGATTTATCGATTTTCATCTGGTTCTGGTCCTCTCCCGGAGTCTTCTTCCAAAGAATATTTGCTCTCTATTAATTTCACAAGCATAATTTTTGAAGTTGGAATTCCCCCTTAGCTTTATTGATTAATAAGCGTTGACTAAAACGGGGAGAGATAGTTTGGTTTTTTGCTTCACGAATGTTTTTTGATTCGACGTCAATGGTTTTTTTTTTTTTTTTTTTTTTTTTTTTTTTTTTTTTTTGTTTTTTTTTTTTTTTTTTTTTTTACTGATTCATAATGACCCCTTGAAGCGTAACCTTGAGTTGTGGAAAATAACTTTATTTGGTCATTTTTCGATCACGTTTTTTATTGTGTTCATCACGTACAGCCTTTGCTCATATGGAACTAATGAATTAGTTTAGTCCTTAGATATCAGTTCTTTATGTTTATTCGTTGTGGGATATCCTGTCGCACGCTACTTTATAAACAAGACAGTATGGCCACGGCTTCTCATTGGTCTCGAAATAGAAACTTTATCATTTTGCCTGTTGTCATATTGAAGATTTTCATCCATCCTTTCTGCCAGTTGACTGTCGTTCGATCTATTTTTGTATCTTATGTTTTGCGATGTAAAGAAGCAATACAGCGAAAATCGCTGTCAAAAATGTTGGTGGAAATGCATGAAATCCACATCCAACAACTAATTTCCACCGAATGTGTTTCCAGCGCGCTTGTGTGCATAAGTCATTTACCGCCAAAACAAATAAATTGAAAAGAATCCTTTGAATGACTGGAAATGAAATGAAACGATGGGGAAATTCCCGTCATCAAGAGATTTTGAGATGACCCGGTCAGCAGGATTTTGCTCCCAGTTATTTTTGTGAGGGTAATGGCGCCGTCAGTGTTTTCTTCTCTTCGTATAAATCACAGAGAATCAGGTCAAAGGGGTTCCGAATTCAGTTACGGTCTTGGGTTAAAGGTTTTTGTAGTTTTATGGTTGGGATCATGTGCAATTGACCTAATATTATAGATTATTGCTAGAGTTATTTGTGTAGGAAGTTTAGAACGAAATAAACTATTGGTCCTCTGTGAATTTACTCATGATCTGGAAAACTATGAAGACGATGTCTAGCGACAATATCTTCTGATAATGAAATCGAGTGGTAGATTCTTATCCTTTACATCCACAGTGAGTTATTCGCCACACTATTCTGTGTTCCTAAAATGACTGAAACCCATCAATCTTTGTCAGTGCTGAGTCTTTAACTGATTCAGATTTAGCCGAAAAAGTTCCAAGAACAGAATGGTCAAATATAATTAGTCTTACTGCAATATTATTCCTAACACTTATGTGTGTGTGTGTGTGTGTGTGAGAGAGTGTGTGTGTGTGTGTACACATAAGTCCCAAAAGTTTCAAGACAAAGCACTGCCTTAGAACCAAGCACATCACATGAAGCAGAAAAGTGCTTTGTCTTGAAACTTTTGGGACTTATGTGTACACACACACACACACTCTTACACACACACACACACATATGTACACATAGAGAGAGAGAGAGAGAAGCTTGTAAGTATGTTATCCTCAACCTGGTGTTTTCAAGCTTACGTCAATTTTTCTTTCCTCAAAAAACTAACATCCCATCATTTAAAATTTGTTTTATTTATTTTTTTTGGACGGCGGTTCATGGTCGGATATTCTCGTAGACGGGAAAAGGTTCGGCGAATCAAAAATGGGGGTTGGGAATTAACTTGGGTCTAGAAGCCCGAATGCTGGAATGGTAGGTTATGGCGGGTGCAGATCAATTGGGTGAGCAGGAAAGGGGTCGACGTCAGGTAGAAGTCCCAGGTGTGATGTGAGCATCCGTGGATGAAGGAATGTGGAGGGTGATTAGACCCTAGTATAGTAGGTTTGTTTTGGATCTTTCTGCTTAGGTACAAACGGTTTTTAAAAGGTAGAGGCATCCAGTAATGCCCTGAATGGTCTACCATTTCAGTCGCTGCTACAAGAATTTCTCTTGTAAGGCGTCATCCTAGTTGGGCTCCTAATACAAGATCTTGTGTGACTAGCAGTTCTCTTACTGGCAAGTGATCATACCTGTTTTACCCTTTAAAGTATGACTAGTCGAGGGGCAGTGCTGTTTCATAGATGTTATCAGCAGGGTAGGCATAGCTGGATTTGGTCTCTTAAATAAGCTCTCGTCTGTTTTATGCGCCATAAACATTTGATTTTTGTAGAAGGTCCCGGTGTGGTGTGCGTGGTTTTAGTCAGGTCATCGTTAGGGTTACTGAACTATTTGCTCAGATGCTTATCGTGACTTTTGTGACCGCAAGTTGTAGGTTCTCACTATAATAGTTCCTTGTGGAGGTAGTCTCAGTGTAACGAGGGGCCCATTCACTGGTGCAGTTGAGGCAGTTTCCCAAGTTTGTGGCCTTCACATTTACCAAGGTTTACATGTTGGTGATATATCCTGCATTAGGAGGATATCTCGAAGAAGAAGCTGGTTGTCAACCGTCTATGGTGCGTGAAGTGTAAACCAGACATGCCGAAGGCTTCCTTCAGGTGTATAAAGTTAAGTATATCTTAGTTTAACCATACCACTTAGCTGATTAACAGTTCTCCTAGGGCTGACCCGTAGGATGAGATATTTTTACGTGGCCAGGAACATATTGGTTACCTAGCAAAGGGACCTACAGCTTATTGTGGGATCCGAACCACATGATATCAAGAAATGAATTTCTAATCACGA
>NC_087221.1:12238956-12266456 GCF_015104395.2 Macrobrachium nipponense | reverse complement strand
ATTGAAACACTAGATGTAAATCCTGACCGTTTTCATCTTTAGAATTTCTAAGACATCTTCAGAGGACTGATACATAGTGGAATACACATGCAATACATATGCTGGCGTGACAGTACAAAGAAACGGCTTGAAAAACCCACTCACGCCTGATAAGTGGGGTAAAAGTGGGAGGAGCAGTAAACTCATTAGTTTGGGAGGTCGGTGCTCCATTTACAAATGTATGCGGGTAGACTCTCGCCTTTCACGTAGACCCAGGTAAAAACAACCTTCCTTAAAATCTTTCCATTTTACACATGCCATCTAAAATAGTGTCAACTTTATACATTCCTTTGCTGATATTCATATTCTTACGAAAGATTTCGTTAACGAAACTTGAATCTATAACATTTTATTCCAGTAAACAATTTGAATGAACTATTTTTTTAGGCCCTGTCCTACTATGTTTTGCTGGCATGTTTGATAGACAGCCAGTAATATTTCTCCACTTTGTATATTTCAGCGGAAGACATCATAAATTACCTACCACCCAAACAAATTATACGGGGGATGCTATTTATGTCTAACAAAAGTACTTGTGGCATTGCTTTTCCCTCCATTTGCCTCCGTTTGATAGGCTATAAATTCTCTTTATGATCTCTCTCTCTCTCTCTCTCTCTCTCTCTCTCTCTCTCTCTCTCTCTCTCTCTCTCTCTCTCTCTCTGAATTTCGAAACTTTTCAACCGCCGAGGGTGTATATATATATTGAGGTCAGTCTTCCCTGGATTGGGTTTCCCTCACTGACTTCTTTACTTTTCAATTCCAAAGTGACTCCGTTATTCTGCGATTAGTATACATATGTATGGTATGCATATGTGTGCATGTATGTATACATATACACACTCACACATAAATACACACACACACATATATATATTGTTTTAAGTCTTGATGCAGGCTCACCATATCAATTATTAACGAAGGTTTGGAAATTGAGTCTTTTGAGTGACATTGCAATCTCAGTCTTTGGCATACCCTGGCCTCAGAAGACGAAGGATGACCTCACTGGAGCGTGGTGGATCCTTTGGTGGTGATTTAACAAGTGGATGGATGTGGTTGGCTGCCTATGAAATATTGCATGCTTGTCCGTCTTTATGAATTATTTGTGGGATCGTTTAAATACACACACACACCCTATATATATATATATATATATACATATGTGTGTATATATATGTATATATATTATATGTCAACTTACGTATACGTACATAAACACGCACTACATATACACACACACACATATATATATATATGTGTGTGTGTGTATGTATGTATGTATGTATGTATGTATGTATGTATATATTTATGTATGTATAACTGAATCACGAAAATTTGGAACGTGATAAATATATAAATAAAGGTAGAAGCCACAAAAGAAAGTGAAGCAATGGAGTGCTACGAGATCTTTCGACTCAGGGTCCTTTACATAGCAGATTGACATGCATAAAAAAATGATTGTACACTGATGGATCATATAAATGAGAGATAGGGATTATAAAGGAAATAAGTACCTAGATTCCAACACACCTGGAGAATTAGTAACCTTCCCAAAAAACAGGGGTAAAATTTAAGAGGTTTACAAAAAGATTAACTCCAACTGCTCAGAAACTGGGACAAGAAGGATTATACAGGGCGGCAATTGACTACATACGAATTTTTGGTAAACAATAAAAACCTTTTTCACAACGTAAACTTATTTATATATATATATATATTATCTATATATATTATATATATGTATATTATATAATATATATATATATATATATATATATATATATATATATATAATTACGTTAAGGTTAGTCATTATACATATATATATATATATATATATATATATATATATATATATATATATATTGTATAATGATTAACCTTATGCACTTCCTCTTAGAGGGGATTCTCGGCTGATTTTGTGGTATGAATTCGTTAGCCCTGTCTGGGTTCACTACGGGCGGCTATCAGAATTATAATCCACTCTTTAGGTGAGTTTTAACAAACTTATTCATATTATTCCGTCGAGTGACATAAAACATATGGAACAAAGTATGAGGGAAGAAAGAAAGGTTACAGAAGCTTGAAATATAGGTATATGAAAGAAATTCTGAAATAATCTACGCTAGTCTGGAGGTGTCTCTCCGAGCTGTTTATTCTCAAAGGCCGGAATTGATTTTTGAGTCCGGCCACATCTCATTTGTGAGGAAGTTATTAACCTCCAGGTGAAGAGAAGGAGAGAAGGAAAGAAAATGTGAGGAAAATATGAGACTGGCAGAAAAGAGATTGGGAACCTGGTGGCTGCTATGGAATGCGTTCTCTCTCTCTCTCTCTCTCTCTCTCTCTCTCTCTCTCTCTCTCTCTCTCTCTCTCTCTCTCTCTCGATATAAAAGAATACCCATCGTTCCCACAAGACAATCCCACAACTATTTACCACTGTGTGTCAAAATAGATATTCTTTTGTGTAGCCTTTTTATGAGCAATATTTGAAATGCGCTTCGTAACTGACTGTCGGGCACATGCCTCAAGGCCAATGCTTTCAATAAAGTTCTCTCTCTCTCTCTCTCTCTCTCTCTCTCTCTCTCTCTCTCTCTCTCTCTCTCTCTCTCTCTGTATAAATATATATATTTACAAGAGATGTATCGGATGTCTTGAAAATGGCGTTTGCGGATGCGAATATCAGTTTTTTTTTAATTTGCGGATGTGGATGTGGATATCAATCTTTTCAATTTGCGGATGCAGATGCGGATATTTGATGATCATACCCTCGCGGATGCGGATGTGAATGCGGATACTTTGTAAATTTTTGCAGTCACATAATTCAAAATTATGTTACTACATAATATTTGATGTGCTAATTAAAAGTACAAACATAAGTGATACTCACGTATGTGAGTGTATACTTCCATATGAAGGTACAAAGAGTAACAGCGAAACACGAACGTCTTAGTTGTCTTAGCAGAAGTTCATTTCATGGTCATTGCATAGTGAGGTCAACAAAACTGAAAGCCATTCTTGGCATTAGAAAGAGAGAGAGAGAGAGTTTCTTAAAAAGCGCACGCAGTACCCTGCCTATATGATTGCTACTGCTGTAAATGACACGAAATTACTTTAACAAATATGCTTTAAAACAAATATGCTGTAAAACCAATATGCTATTACAGAGCTACTTATACATAAGTACATATTGTATGAAATGTGTAATTTTGCATCACGTATTATGTATAATGAGACGAAAAAGCCAAGTTTAACAAAAAAAAGAAAAAGAGTAGAAGCTAACTTTAGCTACAATGTATGAGTATGAACTAGTGAACACTGAGCAGGGGGTGATATCCACATATCTGTTTCTTGCTATGCTAATGTGGATGCGGATATTAAGAAATTGTCGATGTGGATGTAGATTTATAAAAAATACGGATAGTCTTCGGATGCGGATATCCGATACATCTGTAATATATATATATATATATATATATATATAATATATATATATATTATATATATATGTGTGTGTGTGTGTGTGTGTATATATATGAATGTGAAATTACATTAAATCAAGACTGGTAATCGAATGATAACAAATCTGAGTTTGAAAAATACATTAACATGTAAAGAGTCAAAACACTATTGAGCGCGGAGAGTGAAAGAGTATCAAATATGACATCGAAACGACAAATTGCTGGTAATTAGAAATGAAAAAAAGATTATTTGAAAGAATCGAATGCACTTCATTCATAAAAAAAGTGTTTCACGATCCTACATTGAAATGCCTTGCTGAGAAAAACTGCGGCGTAATGAGCCTTAGTTCGGTGAATGATTCATGAATGTCAATGAATGGCGACGATGAAAAATAAAAATAAAAAAAAATGAAAGAAAAAAAAAAAAAAAAAAAAAAAAAAAGAGTACGAGTCCCAGGAGACTCGACGTCGTGGTAATTAATTAAGCAATATATATTCAGGAGACTAAATTTGCAATCCAATTTAACTTGCTTCTAAAAGGTTATTTGTCAGTAATTTATTAATAGGTGAGAGGGATTCCGATCACATTTAAAATGGAAAAATCTCTTATCAATCTAACTTATTGACATAAATGGAATTAAGGGGAACGGGTATGAATGGTTAATGATATTAGTTGTAATGTTGATAATATAAGTTTGGTAACTCGAAAATGATTGATGCTGTTATGAATGATTTCATCGCTGAATGTTAAGAAAAGTTACTGCTGTGTCACCAGACATCTCACAGTCAAAAGATTGATGGGTTAATGCCATTAGCGAAGCAACCACTTCTGAATAGACGTGAGAATGAAAAATAAAAATAACTTAGTGAAGGAGAGATCTGAAAAGAAAACAGGAAAACTTACCTTGGCAATTTCGTAATTTAATCTTTGATTGTTTTGCTTAATTATTATCAGATGTCGTTATTGTTTGTGAGATGTTACAGTTGTAGGAAAGGAAAGTGATCAGACTACAGACGATAGGCTAAATTCTGAATGCGACCAGCCATAGTGGACTTAGTACCAGTTGTGTAATTCACTGATTAGGTAAACCGGATAAAGTGGTGATATTAGAGAGGAATAGCTGAGAGATTGTAGGTGGAGAGTGGTCAGTTCTTTTCAGAGAAGCTGTACAATTAATTGAGATTGGAGAGGATCTATGTGAGGAAAGAGCAGTTGCTCCCAAATTGTGTTGGAATGAGAATCTGAGCAAATGCAGCTACGTGGCACCAGTTCCTCTACTAATTAACGTATGTGTCATTCTGCAATATTAATTTATTGGAATTTCAGCCGATGGTGTAAAATTCTAATACTATTTTATTGCGGATACATTGTAAGTATAATAAATTTATATCCAGTGTCAGTTTATTGTGCATGGATGGGATTGCTTGATAATTCAGGTCACTCATAGGAAAAGGATTTGAGTTTTTTCGTCATTTTGTGTCAAGAGATTTATCACTTGATAGGATAGTGAGATTCCAGATATGAATTATGAATTAGAGGATAGCTGTGAGATTAATTAATATGTATTATTGATTAGAGAGTGTATAGACATTGCAGAAAAATACGGTGTCAAACACATGGGGCTGACAGCAGGCAAGCTTTATTTCATGAATGTTATGAACAAATTGTATATAATTTATTTTAAAAAGAAAACATTAGGTGACAGCTATTTATTATTTTCTAGAAGGGAGTTTTCACATTTTTTTATTTTTAAATGTCGTCGTAAGATTATAAATAATTTTGCAAAAAAAAAAGTTAATAATACTCCTTTACTGTCAGAATTACTGAGAACTTTTGATCAAATGAATCATTTAGTCTATTATGCTGATGCATTTAATGCATTACGGTCTGGAAAAGTCTCTACTTTAATTGGCTGACATAGTCACATTTCTGCATAAATCAAAAGTTTCCGTTTTGTCCCGTATACAAAAATTACATGGATGTGATTTTTTTTCCTTGTCACTCGTCAAAGGCAATGAAAGTTAATTTTCCTTCTTTATGAGTTATCTGATTTTTACTTGTCGAGTCGAAATGTTAGTGCAGATGAAAATATACGGACATAAAGACACTCAAAAAGAAAGAAAGAAAGAAAGACTAATATACGAACATATATATATATATATATATATATATATATATATCATATATATATATATATATATATATATATGTGTGTGTGTGTGTGCGTTGTGTGTGTGTGTTTTGTGTTTGTTGTGTGTGTGTGTGTGCGTGTGTAACAAGGCCTAATTTGGCCTTGTCTAAATAATGATAAAAAACGAAAACAGATGAAAAGAACCAAAATGGCAATATATACGTAATGCGCGTGCGTGAGTACGCATATGTATATGGGTTAATGTCTCCTGCTGAAGTATTTGAATTGAATAAGTTATGAAAATGAGGGCAAATTAGATCAGCTCTTGAAGCGCATCCAAAAGGTAAATGAATTATGTTAACAAACGAGAGATGCGAAGCCTTTTAGATTGCGATACGAAGACTCCGGCAAAGCAATGGAAAGAGATTGGACCTTTTGCCTTATTATATTTATGATGTGACTCTCGGACGTACACACGAGTAGAGGCGTATGCTCGTACTGTAAGATGTTTTCTATTTTTTTTTTCTTTTTTCTTGTTTAATACTTAGATGCAGCATCTCTGGCTATGCTGCCCTTACTGAAAATGAGTCTCACGAATTATAACACAAAATTACAAAAGGAGGTTAAAATAAAAGAAAATATTTCATTAAATGATTATTTTGTTTATATTTATTATCTGAAAAGATACTCTTATTTAACAGTTTATGGAAGGACGAATTTCAAAGTCACAATTTTCAGCGCAATAAACAAAATGAGACATAAAACCTTTGATGGCAAAAATTTAAGATCAGTGTCATAATTATGGTAAATCATTATTATTATACCTGTAACAGAAAGAGAGCAAGGCAATTATACACCGAATGATTCCTTATTTTTAAGTCCCTCAGATTGTTAGATTTAATGAATTACTTCGAGGTAATCTCCAGCTGATTATAAAAACTTTCCCTCTGTCGGAATAAGTGCAATCTTTGATGTTAGGATTATGTTATGACGAGTAATTTTGAAACTTGAGTTAAGTTACCGTATTATTATGTTAAGAGTTACTGGCTCTGGTATGTATCAGAAGCGTTCCTGTCCATAGAAGTGGAGGTTATTTTAGTATAATCTTAAAACCCACTTGATATGATGTTACTTGGTTAAGCCAGTATGGTAATTCCTCATAGCTGATTAAAACTCCCTATTCGGTAGATTATTCAAGTCAGAATCCCCATCAATGTGTAGAAATATGGAAAAATAAAAGTTTTACCGGGTATTACAGACCCTGTTCATGTAAAATACACACCCACAAAGTATGTTATGTTTTTGTAAGATTTTATTCTGATTGAAAATTTACGTTAAAATATAATCCATGAACCGTGCTAAGAGAATACACGATACGTGTAAAATCTCACTGAATGCGGTGGACTGTAGGCTAATATTACATAAGGTTCATTGCAGCGTGCCTTCGGCCCCTAGCTGCAACCCTTTTCGTTCCTATTACTGTACCTCTTTTCATATTCTCTCTCTTCCATCTTACTTTCCGTCCTCAACTAGCAAATGATTCATAGTGCAACTACGAGGTTTTCTTCCTGTTACACCTTTCAAACCTTTTACTGTCAAATTACGTGACGGCGCTGAATGACCTCATAGATCCCAGTGCTTGGATGTTGGCCTAAATTTTATATTCAATTCATTGACCTACTTCAAATTTCTGTTCAAAGAAATGGGTCACACCACAATATTTCTTTTTTTTTTACTCTTTTTAGAATAACTTTGGAATTGATTATAATATTAAGAATAATTCTTGTTTTAAAGTTAAGATTGCAAGAAGGTTTTTTTTTTTAAGTCGCCGGTGGTCTTCGTTTATTAATTTAGAAAACAAAAATGGACATTTTTGTACATAAACCTTTATATTTTCTAGAACCCAACACTGATATTGATGCTTTTTATTGTTAAATTATTGCAATTGAAGCTTTTTGTGATTTAAGTTAAGGAAAGGCCTGTAAGGTTACTTAAGATAAACATGCCCAGTGTTGTCTTTTCATTTAGTTTTATTTGTAATTTATTTTTTACAAAGAGGATTGAAATGATACATGTTGGTTATGTATTTTAAAGTCACTTTGAAATCAACCACTTTCAAAGTTATCCACGTTCGTAAGCAGTTTAAAGATTGGACACATCTTTTTATAATGTTTTATCGTCGGCACATTGGCTGCTTAACGGTTTCCAGTTATCGAACTCTACCACTGAAGTTATGGCCCATTTAAAATTTCGGGACTAATAAGCTCCTGATTACTAGTAGCTTTAGATCAGGCCAATAAATAACCTTTTGATACATGTTATTTATGAAGTAGAAAGTATACTTTTATTGCATTTTTTACACACTAATTAGTATTTGATTGTAAATCATATGGAGAAATGACTTCAATAGCTTCGTGTTTGTATGTGTACATATAATATTACGTATATTTTGGATGTAATATATATACACACAAATATATATATGTTATATTATATATATATATTATATATATATATATATAGATGATATATTGGTATATATATACACACATATTTACAAACACGAAGCCCAATGATTTATTTCTCCGCATCAATGTGTCACTAGAAAGCGTGTAACGTTAAATATCCCAAAACCCACCACGTATATGATATATGAAAATCAAAAGTAACTAACACTTTCTTTTTTTAATAAAGTATATTCTCTAGGTACAATTGAGAATGTGAAAAGGAGATAAGAAGCGAATAATATTGCTAAAGCCAAGAGAACAAGCCATAAATAATTTTGAGTAAGAATCAGCCTAAGACGAGAGAACCCTAAAATTGAGTTGAATTAAGATATTTTCATTAATGATGCAAAGTAAATATATGTTTACGAGTTTGCAGCGCTCCGGAACTCGGCGCTGCTCACTTCCGTACCCTTCCTATCCCCGACCTATCCCACCCCCACCCGGTCGGACAAACGGGTTTGCATTAGGAGGGTGGATATCTCGCCTACCCTTCTGTGCCCTTACCTATCCCGCCCCCACCCTGAACGGACAAACCGGTTTGCAGGGTGTTGGGTGGCTGTGTCATGTCTTCCGTACTGCCACCGGGGGGAGGACAAACAAGATCCAATCGGATATTATTATTATTATTATTATTATTATTATTATAGATACAGGGTAGGGTGTCCATAAAGTCCCAATACCATTGCAAGTACTTGTTGCTCAGATTGGTACTGGTACTGTATGGACACACACACACACACACACACACACACATATATATATATATATATACATATATATATGTGTGTGTGTGTGTGTGTGTGTGCGTGTGTGGATGTGTGTGTATTTATATACATGTAGAATATTGTTCGTTTCATTAGAGAGAATGTATCATCAAAACAAAAGTATGAATACCAATTAAAATAAAACTACATCATTCAAACTTTCTGAATAGTCCTCAGACAGCTTGGTGAAAAGATATCGATTACTTACTTTAGAGAGAGAGAGAGTGAGAGATGGAATGAAAGGTCCTATATTTTTTCGACACTATTTTTAATCGGGAAAAAAACGAGGCGAAACCATATTCGGATAATTCGCACGTCTGTCCGTTATAAAGTAGGTAAATATTTCTGCAAATATTACCCATTTGAGACATGAGCCCCTTCATATTGTTGGTTGCGTGCGATGGTGTATTTGATGGTTTTCTGGAAAAGTATTGTTGAGAGAGAGAGAGAGAGAGAGAGAGAGAGAGAGAGAGAGAGAGAGAGAGAGAGAGAGAGAGATAGAAACCAGGACGACGAATGTGACTTTTCCTCTTGATTGTCAAAGATGTCAGATGTTCTGGCTCATGGTTTTCATTAAGAATTATTCGAAAAGGGAGAATTGCAGAGGATTTGTCATTTTTCACGTGTCTCTAGAGAAAGAAGCTTATTATGCCCTTTGCTTTTATTTATTATTGCTCAATGTTATTTAGAAGCTTATTATGACCTTTGCTTTTATTTATCATTGCTCAATGTTATTTATTTACCCCTATGTAAGATATGGTAAGTTTATTGAAGAACAGAGTCAGTTTTGTTAATGTATTCGTACGCAAATAGTATATATTTACCATTAGAAAATATACGAGTATGATATATAAAAAAATTTCTTACTGTATGATCGATCAAAATAGAAGACAGAAGAAAAATATTTGAAGCTGATTAAGGACATCTTGACGTTGCGTGTGTGTGTGTGTGTGTGTGTGTGTTTGTGTGTGTATGTGAAAAAGAATGTAAGTGGCTGTCCTCTTGAACACGAAGGAGTGCAAAAGTAATAAGGCGAAATATAATAAAAAGTAAAATGCAGAAAGCAGCAAAGTTTCATCTTCCAGTGGACTATTTTAGAGGTGATTTATTTTTAGAGTAGGTGTATACCCAAAGGAAAGTTTATTATAATAATGTTACTAAGAGGAAAACAAATATGTAATGCTACATAAAAAAAAAAGTACTTGAAAAATTAAGCTAGCCTACAACATTGAGGGTAACTGCATTCCACTTCATAATTTTGAGTCCTGTGGGTAATTGAAGTCTGTAGTTTTAAAAGAGGGAAGTGCAAATGGAATCATTTTAACATTAAGATACAAACTCGAACAGTTATACTTATACATAAGGTATAAACACGTTCATATGCTTATATGCGTATGTAAGTAATTACACGCATAATCAAGGTTTGACTGTACCTAAATGTATTGTATCTTTTCATATGGTCTTTAGCAGGGAATGTACAGTCGGCCCAATAACAATTGGCGTAATTTCTTAATTCACTGTTCATTATGGAAATATTGCCATATGCATGTGACAGATTATTTACTTATCAATAAATAATATTTCCTTTCAAAGATGCTTTACTGAATTAAATTACAATTAGTTTTATAGAATACTATTTATTTAACGCATTAAAGGATAATTAATTTGGCGAATAAGTAAAAATATATAACCACAGGTCCATGGAATTCTTATTTGCATTCTCAAATAATCTTCGTGGCAGCAATAGCATAAACATTTAGAAGTTGGCTAAGTATTTAGAAGTTGACTTTGCTGCCGCTCGAGTTGTGACCCAACGTATCGCACTGTACTGTACTGGAGTATTGTCAGTTTTGCCGATAAATAATACATTAAGCCTGTCAGTATTGTTTAATAGCAAAGCGTGATTCAAATAATTTTGTTCTTTGAGCAATAAAATAATTTGCGTGCGACGTTTAGTAGGCCTAAATTTAATATTTAAATCGACAATATCTATATTAATCTGCTGTATTTGATTATTCCTGTTATTGTTTTTTATTGGCCATGCTCTCCTTTTTTCTTATCTTTTTCATTATTGCTTAACATAATTTACGAAGGCTGAGCTATATCATGTCAAAAAGTAATTTTGCGCAGAAAACGTTTTATAAACATATGCATTTTAAGCCTTCGCTTGTTGGTGCGGGGAATTTTAAAATAACTGTTATCATTAGTGCTGCTGTCACGCGATGGACTTAGCGAGAGAGAAAAAAAGTAAGCCTAACTGAATCTCCCTTCTATCAAAGGCAGACATACTTATTCATGAGACTTATTCATTAGACACATATCGAAGATTTCAAGTGTATTTTTAAAACTCCCCCTCTCCATCTAAAGTAATTCATCAGAAACGAGTCATAGACGTAGCCCTAGTCATGATTCACCAATCATAGGCATAGACCTAGTCATGACTACTGGTTGCACAAACTCTTGTTACACCCTATATTATATTGCTTTCTTCTAGTGCTTCGAGGAGTTTCACTTCTTGGCCCATTCTCTAATCTTTGCCGTTTTCTAAACACCTTGGTTCATCTATGTATGATTCTCCTCGGTATATCAAACTTTCTTAATATCCCTCTAAAAGGAACTTGCACCGAATGCAGTGCAATAATTGTCCCTCGCTGTGCGGGGAATGTTTCTTTCACCGATAAATGACACATTGACCTTCGATTCCCGCGCATATCACGACATCGAAAACAACAATGATGTCGCATGGTTCACACTGTGAGGGTTAGCTTTTTTTTCTTTCTTTCTTTTTTTTGTGAGTTCCAGTGGTTTCTGTAAAATCTAACAAATGGAATCGTTCAACGACCTTCAGTTTAATATTGAAATTATAATACAAGGCCTATGTTTATGCAATACTACTAGTGATAGGTGTCTCCTATCTACTTAGTAACGTATGTCAGTGGTAGTGATATGACGTTTTTTATCACTTTTTTTCGTGCACGTCCGTTTTTCTATTAATGAAAATAGTTCTACACAGTTATATAACATGATGTTCTAAAGATATCAGTGACTTTTTAACGTCAATACATAAGGATTCTTCCATCTTTGTAAGGAAAAATTGGTTAATAAGGCATGAATCGTGCGTCAGGCAGGTGAACGAAAAATTGTTAAACTGCCAATAACAATTTGCTCAAGTGTGTGTGTGTTTTTTTAACACTAAACACCGAACTAGTGTAAAAGTTCATATATGCCCATTGTAGAGATAATGTTTTTTTTTTCTGCTAATTGAGATATCCTAATTGTACGGTATTACTAAATGTGAATCGTGGAAGAAGTCCGATACTGCTAGGGAACCATTTAACCGTTATAACAGTTTTATTTGACTTTACAGGCTTCTTTTAAGGAAAGTTCGAAGGTTCCACGATAATTTTAATTTTAGTGTTGTTTTTCGTTGGTCAAATACCTAGAAACATAATTATAAATTACTTTAACCATGATGATGGATATTCACAGTTGCTGTGAGGAAATAAGCACATTTTATTTTTAATGCACAAGAAGACCGGAATTATGGCTATAAATGGAAGTCTTATTAGTAGTTGTATAGACAGACCATTCACCGAGAGAAAACGACAGATTGCATCAGAATATGTTATCATGAGATTTGTGAACCCAAGTTGGCTAATCGCAAACCAGTTTCTCTTTTCGTGCAATTTATTTTTATCCTCTACTCCCAGTTTAGTTTCCGAACATTTCTATTTTATTGTGTGAAGTCCAATTAGGCGATAATTATTTTTCTTTGTTGAGCCGTGGGGCACCCATGACCAGACAATGGAAATATTCAGAAACGATTAAATAGCGAACAAAAGGAAGAGGCGCCGAGAAAAACGACTCCCATTATATTGACACCAACGGGAACAGCAGAGCAGCGTTGGTCCCTCGCTCTGTAGAATGGGAAGGGCATCACCAGCTGCACGGAGTAATGATGAGGATCTGTTGAATGGAAGGTGCAGGGGCTGGCGTCGTTGCCGCAGTTCGCTCATAGTACATGCCATGATAAATATTGCATTCGTTAATTAGTCTTGTTTTTACTGTATTCATGCCATTAGGTATTTGTGCTGCTTTCGTTTACTTTTCTCTTATTGCATTTTTGTACCTGTCATGAATTTTTTTTTATTTTGTTGAATTTGCATACCATGCTATTTGTAAATTTGTGATATATGTAGTATATAGTATAATATATATATATAATAGTATATAATAATATAATATATATAATATATATATATATATATATATATATGTATATATATATAGTATATATATGTGTGTGTGTGTGTGTGTGTGTGTATGTATGTATGTATGCATGTATATGTGTGTGTGTGAGAGAGAGAATTGATAAAAGAAGAGGGTTCCAATCAGACGACAGTCAGGTACACGCGTTTCATTAATAAGAAACGTTTCATGTTGTCACCAACACATCATCAGTCTGCAATTGAAATTCACAATTAAAGTAAACTTACAAATTACGATAAAAATTAAAATATACCCAGAACGTTGAAATAGTGAATGAGGAGAAAACTACCTATTCAAGGAGAACGAAAGAGGTGAGTGACCAAAACCGGTAAGGTCTGCACACATCGTAAACCTATCGCCAGAGAGAGGGGAGATGACGAGGTGTTGGAGTTTAAACTAGGTGATAGGTGCTTGATAAACAACAATGATTCAAGGATAGTTAGGTGGGTAGTTTGCTTTATGGTGCCAATGCTAGAGAAATGCTTCATTTCAATGGTGATTTTACAACTCTTCGCATGTGTTCTTATATTAGAGAATTCGGAATTACAGATTCTGGCCCAGTTCTGTAACTTAATCCCAAATGGCTGTAATACCGGAATTGTAACAGTCTACGTGAAGGACCAACATAAATACCAAGACATCTTGGGCATTCAGATTTATTATATAAGATTGGACTTCATGAAATCCTGCAATTTGTCCCCTCCAATTTTTTGTGGATTCATGGAAATGAGATAAGTTTAAAAAAAAAATTTTTTCAATAATATTTTTAACTTTCAAAGGTAACCTATCTGAATGAATAAATGGAATGGGTGCGTACATGGTCACCTTAAGTTCACTAAAATTAAGAGTGGGTTCTGACAGATACTTCGCTAACAATTTACTAATGATGCTAAGAACCAAATTTTTGGGAAATGAGTTGTTTGCAAAATATTCCAAAAGAAACTCGACTTCAAATGTGTACAGAAGGGCCCTAAAAACTAAAATAGAGACAGCATTATTCCTGAGAAAATCTTAAAATTACGAAAACACGAGCTAAAAAAATTATTCCAGAGCTCAGTGATGGTACTCTTTCTAAAAACACTTGTGTTGAAATGGTGGTCACGTGTAATTATTGTTATATCCAAGAAGGCCCAGGTGCCATCCTTCCATTTTCCAACGTAAATTTAATGTTAGGGTGGACCTCATTTACCTATAAATAAAGCTGACATTGCCCCGGAAATTTGAATAAGTCAAAAATATCGTCAACATATCTTCTATAAAAAAATTTGGCTTAAAGTTCCCAGGGTAGTCATTAAGAAAACTCTCCTCCAAATGTCCCATAAAAAAAATTGGCAAAAGCGATCCCACAGGAGAACCCATGACAACCCCCTCTGCCTATAGAAAGAGCTGCCAATTAAAAACAAAGGTGGCATCTTGCACAAAAAGTCTCATCATTACTAAAATCTTTATCCAGAATTATTTCAATTGTCTCAGAAACAGGGACGTTAGTGAATAACGATTCAACGTCCAGACTGGCTTTATACAAATCACCAATCCTGTAATATAATTAAATTCATGTTGAAATACATAACCATTCTTTAACGAAAATTGAGAGTTGGCATAGTCTTTGAGTATTTTGACCAAGAATTTTGAAATATTTTATGACGGGCTATTATATGCGGACATTATCGGTCTCAATGGTATACCGTTTTTGTGTATTTTGGGAATTCCATAAAGAATGCCAAAGGAAGACCCAGTAACAAATAGTTCTTGGTAGACATCATCCGAAATTACTTTTACCTGTCTAAGCTTTCTAAGAAAGCGATTGGTCTTGTCTTCTTTTTTATAAATGTCAACAAAGTTGGGTTCACCAATTAATTTAAATTTAGAGCCATCAGACAAAATAACTTTAATTTTTCCAAGATAATCAGCCTTGTCCAGAATCACTGTTCCTTTCCCTTTATCTGGCTTACATATCACTAAGTTATCATTTTTACTTAACCTTCTAAGAATTTCAGTCTTCCTTTCTAAAGTAAGGGGCTCACTTCAACGTTTTCTGTATTTGTCATTTAACAGTGATGATAGTTTCGGTTGAAGAATTGTCATATTTAAATTACCATAATTGATATTCTTAAGTCTCTGGCAATGCACTTCAAAAAGAAAATAAAAGTAGGCAAAATTGGGTCAATATGAAGGCAAACAGAAATCCAATCCAAGTGACAACAAAAATTCCTTTCTTTGACAAGACTTATTTTGAGTAGTTAAAAATACATTAATATCCATTATCTAAAGTAGGAGCAAAAAAATTCTCAGAAATTTCAATTTTCTCTGATGAACGGCTTGAACATCAATGACATATTTGTTAAGTTACAGAACTGGGTCCAAAATCTCTAATGCCGAGTTCTCTAATATAAGAACACTGCAAAGAGTTGTAAAATCACCATTGAAAAGAAATATTTCTCTTGCGTTGGCACCACAAAACAAACTGCCCACCTAACTATCCTTGAGTCATTGTTGTTTATTAAGCACCTATCACCTCTTTTAAACTCCAACACCTCGTCATCTCCTCTCTCTCTCTCTCTGGCGTGAGGTTTACGTGTGTGCAGACCTTACCGTTTTTAGTCACTCGGCTCTTTCTTTCTCCTTAAATTGGTAGTTTTCTCCTCATTCTCTATTTTAACGTTCTCAGTATATTTCAGTTTTTATTGTAATTTGTAAGTTTATTTTAATTGCGAATTTTAATTGCAGACTGATGATGTGTTGGTGACAACATAAAACGTTTCCTATTAATGAAACGCGTGTACCTGACTGTCGTCTGATTGGAACCCCTTGCCTTTATATTTATGATTTTTCTGGTGTGATATCTATATATTTACATATAATATATATGTGTGTGTGTTTGTGTGTGTGTAAAATGTATGTATAAATATACATCTGCTAGTTGCCAAGTTTCACTAAGAAAAGCAAGGCGCCGTATTGCAAGGTGTCGTGGATGGATGGGTCAACTTTCTCTCGGTGCCACCGAAGAAGAATAACGGTGGGTTTAGTGCTGCCCGTGGATGACAGGCGCCGCCTCCTAAACAAGAAAGATATTCGGACTCTGTGAAACGCTCACTAAGTTTGCTTTCCCTCCCGGAAACTTTGGCCAAAAAGAACTGATCCTGACACAGCGAGTCGCGACTGCTCCTTATTAATGAGAAAAGGAAGCAACAAAAAATAAAGATAAAAAACACACACACACACACGCACACGAGACGTCTGAAAAGGGTATGAGTTTCAGGGAGTTTGAAGGCCTCTTGATTAGGAACTGTACCGGTCGAAGAAATTGCGATTTGCTGGGGGTTTGAATTCACACTTTTCTACAAATAGTGTTGTTTCGAACCAGATGGATTTTACGTCAATATTTAATGAATAAATGAATGAATACGAAAGCCATGAAGAGATAAATCTAATTATATAAGAGAATATCAAATCAACTGACAAGTCAATGCAATAACTGTTATGACGTAGGTGGAGACAGGTCATAATAGTGCGCAAATGTTAATTTTGTTGACAGCAGTTAATAGAATTCCTATGCTCCTTTCATATTGGTCATGGCTTCTTTTTGTGTTTTGTTTTCGTGGGAAGACGTTTAAAGCGTTTACAAAACTAAATTTTTTGAGCGCCTCAGTGGCGTGGTTGGTTTGGTGTTTGCTTCTCACCTCGGTGGTCGCGGGTTCGATTCTCGGGCATTCCATTGAGGAGTGAGAGATGTGTATTTCTGGTGATAGACGGTTTCACTCTCTACGTGGTTCGGAAGTCACGTAAAGCCGTTGGTCCCGTTGCTGAATAACCACTGGTTCCATGCAATGTAAAAACACCAAACAAACAAACAAACCTAAATTTCACTCTCTGGTTTATTCCCATCGTGCATTTCACATATTTTCTTTAACTTCTTCTTAAGAAATTTGACCTCTATTAGAATTCAACGCAACGAGCTTTTGTATTCTGTAACGAGTTGCACTATTCTAGAGCGAGCATCGCTGTTCGTAGAGAGTCTGCCACTTTCAAAACCTTCCTTATTTTCGTAAAACGATTCCACTGCCATGAGATACTCATACTTAACCGCTTGGCGTGAGTCAGTCTATGAAAAAAAATCCTTATATCCACAATATCTGAATTGGGCGTCTGAGAGTGTTCTGTGGCTCCTAACTTAATTGAGGCATTCCTTTGCACCTAGTTCATATTCTTGAAATTACCTGATTTTCATTATATGGACACCTTCTTCTGTCAAGCTTCCCCAATGATTTACTGAGGGTTGATATTATCATCACAAGTTCCGTTCGCCGCGTCCTTCAGCATTTCTTTTTATGTAACCGGTTTTGAGTTCTTGTAAATCCTTGCAGCTTTCTCGAGGAGCAGATCCATGTTTATTCTGTATTGTAAAAGGAATCCAATGTGGTTTTGGAATAATCATAGGCTTTGCAGATTCGTACGGAACCCAGATTACTTTGAATTTCTGATTTGTCTTTGAGGAGGCAGTTATGAATATTCTGTCATCGTATCTCTTGGAATCACATAGTTGGGAAAGTACAACTTACTTCCTTAAACATCAGGAAATAACTTCTATACCTTTTATTAACATCGTACAACCTCAAATTTGGAATTCTTTTTATGCTCCTGTTTTTCCTTACCCATGTATAACCCTTCTATCATTGTGAAGGCTTAGTTGTTTTCCCTGTCATTATAATGCCTTCTCATTGGCATTTAGTGAAAAACAAAGGGGGTTGTAACCGGTGATGTTTTAGTTGTGATTACAACACGAAATATTACTACAGGCGGTCGGAAAATAGGATTTATGATATAACATGTACCCATTCACATGCGGTAGGTCCTGAGCCTTTTTATATATTATGTATGGTCTTCCTAGGATGCATAAAGTACTTAACCTTTATAAGCTCCCTCAGCTCTTCAAATAATAGTTTTTGCTAATCTTTCAAATGATTAGTTCCACTTTTAAAGTCTGTAGTTTTTCTTGAATTTCCTCTAAGTTTGTAGAAGAAAAATTATATTATAATTCTTACCTAAATGTCGTCATCCCTAGCTTTTGCGTAATCTCCTTTTTTAATTGAAAGTAACAAGTGAAAATATACTTAACAATATGTGTGAATATGACTTTTGGATTGGAATATTCAAACCTTTCAAAGTTACTGGAATTGGATACTATTGACATCAAGTTAACTTTCGAGAATGTGTTATTTTACTCAAATAGATAAGTTGCAGTGGGTAATTCTCACGGATCATTGCATGCATGCATTTCAGCATCTCATGAGTTTTTGCGGATAGATTTGGTTTGCTGAATCTTATTTTCAAACCAGACTTATGCGGACTGTACAGTCCCAGTAGTTAAAAAACAAAAAGTACATATGTTCGTGCGTATTTTAATTCACGCTTTCCGAATTGTACAAGAATATATTCAGGAAAAGTACATTCACAACACGTCGATTAAATTGTATGAAATTTTTTCCCCAATACGTGCCTGATAAATAGAGCATAAAATGTTTCTTCCGATCTGATCCTTTCATTATGGCTTGGGTTTGCTCTTAAATTATTTCACCGAGAACTCCTACCTGCTTTTGTCTTCTATAAAATTACAAAAACTAAAATGAATTGAGTAATTTCGTCCCAGATTAGTACACAGATGCCAAAAACAAGATGACAGTGTTATTAAATTTAACATATCTCGGACAAAGTAGTTATATGGTCTGAAGGAAGGGTACACGAATTCCATTTTCATTTTATTTTTACAAATCCATTCACGTGGACTCACTGGTGAGGAAGAGACTGTAGACCTTCATTCAGGCGTTGCCTGTTGGTTTACCTGTTCACAGTGTGGTCTGCGATACATAAGAAGCTAACACAAGGAAAACCCTCTCTGTTATGCCAGAAATTTGCAATTCTAAGAGAGCGCAGTTGAAATCAGGATCGTCCTTTGACTAACCAGATTTTATTTTAATCCTGTGAATCTAAAAGACTTGATATCCTCATTTAGTGTGTCCATGAAACCATTTGTGAATAATGACTTACTCGGTATGCAGTAGGCAATGCTATAATTTTGATTTCCCAGTGGCGTTGAAAACGTCAGCTGATGTTTTCACTCATGCTAGTTTGGTGTTTTAAGTTCAAGTCTAGACTGTTTTTTGTTTTCTAATTCCTTGTTTTCGTCATATTTTAGTACCCTTACAACAATGTTTGATTTTTATTTGCGCTGTAGTTTCATTTCACGCTATTATTGTATTTCATCCACTTGATTTCACACATAGAAGGACACTTGATCTTACTGTTTTTTTTTATTATTATTTTTGCACCTTGTTGTTTTTAATTTTAAGCCTAGGATTATATGAATTTCTTTAAATGTTGCAAAACTTGGGTTATTAAATAAAAAACATAGTTAATACTAATTGCCCACAGACTAAATCAAACTTGATAAAGCGAAATGACCTACAAACCAACTCATGTTTCTCGTACGACTTATAAATAGTATCACCTACTCCACTTTGTGAAAGTCTCGCAGAATTTACTTGTACCGAGGAGCTAAATTCCCAGCGAGCGCACATTTAAGCCGTTTTGTGGACTTGCGACTACATAACTTGAGTGAACCTCGACTGAGAACAAGTTTTATTGAACGTTGACTCTAACGCGAGTTCCCGGGGACTAACGACGTGTTTTATTGGCTGGGTGCGACATGGCCCCTCAAAGCCCGGAATTGGATTCCTGTTATGTTGTTGCAATTAAGGCCAGATTTGGCGCCTGGCTGTTGAGCAAGATTGGATTTCTATTAAAGACATGTATAGCACTAATTACCTCTCTCTCTCTCTCTCTCTCTCTCTCGTGTAAGTGAAATGATTGTGATACTGACGACCTGTAAGATACTACGCGGTACGTTTCTCCAAAGGATAGGATATACTCTGCTTTTAAAATACCATACGATTGTATTTAACATTCTACTTTTTGTTATAATCATCTTTATTGCCTTCAAGGTTCAATCCTTTTTACAAAAATTTCTTATTTCCTATTGATTGTATTCATCTTTGTTATCTCCTTTGTATGAGGAGTTACCCTGTCATCTAAATCAAAGGTTTCATTGCAGTATTATTTACCTATGTGACATTGTCAGTCAGCAGTAGAATTAGATTTTTTATCTAGCTTAAATTATGTAAGTTTCAAGGAATTGTTAACCGTGGAGTTGGGGTAGTGCCGTCAGTGCACCTCACGCAGTGCACTGTAGGGATTATTTAAAGTTCTATGCGGCGTCCCTTAGGCCCTTAGCTGCAACCCCTTTCATTCCTTTTACTTTGCCTCCATTCAAATTCTCTTTCTCCCTCTTGCTACCCACCCACTCCTTACAAATGTTTCATAGAGCAGCAGTGAGGATTCATCCTGTTACACCATTCAAACCTTTTTACTGTCAATTTCATTTTCATAGCTGAATGATTTCATAGATCCCAGCGTTTGGCCTTTGGTCTAAATCCTGTGTGTGTGTATGTGTGAGAGAGAGAGAGAGAGAGAGAGAGAGAGAGAGAGAGAGAGAGAGAGGATAAATGTCATTCTTGCTTTTGTTGGTCAGAAAGACGGCAAGAGAGAGAGAGAGAGAGAGAGAGAGAGAGAGGAGGTATGTCATAGGCTTTCCTGAACAAGAGGTCTAAAGTGGGAATCAGGCCTCAGAGGACTAATGTTCAAAAGGACCGCTCTCTCCCGGGGGCAGGAAACCAGGGGCATAAACTACCCTGGGGTGCATCCTCGACTCTTGTGTCTAGTACCACCTCCCCTTTGGAGCACTTTGGACACTCCTTTCCTTTGACTGGCGTCTTTTATTTGATGCACTCTAAAAGATTTCTTACATGTGGCTGTTTTTATTTTTGAAGTTTTTTATTTTTTATTTTATTTTTTGCTACTTGGCAATGTTTTTCTGTGATTTGAAGAAAAAAAAATAGTAATACAGTTATCAGCTCGTACAGATGCAATTATTTTTCATTGTTAACTAGTTTTATGCTCAGCGCACACATTTCTTTGCCAGTAGTTCTACCAGAACGCAAGCAATCGCTCCCGTCTTTGGTTTTATTGAAAAGTTTCAGGGAAAAAGTAGCCTTTTCTGTGTTAAATTTCCCTGTTACTGGCATTTTTGGGATAAAAAAAATCGAAGGTAATTCTGATAGGGTTAAAATGTAACTAATTTCAGACGAATGGTTCTTTCCGTAACCAGACGGGAACACCGCATGAGTTAGAAATCACCGATTCTTAGAAAATGAGCCTTAGAACACGTTGACGCTGCCTCATCCGCTAGATTCCGATACGAAGGTACACCTGCTCGCTGGTAAACCGTTTGGGGACAAGCATCTTGTGTATACACACACACACACACACTCCAATATATATATATATATATATATATATATATATATATATATATATATATATATATATATATATATATATATATATGATGTGTGTGTATTTAAGCGAAAACCTTTTGTGAATATGCTCTGCATATCCGCTTGTGTGACGGGTGCTTTTGCAACATCCCTACCCTGCATCATGGGAAAAGACTGCTCGTCTGAAAGCCGCCTTTAGGATAATAGTACTGGTGATTCAGATTTTAGAATCATGAATCATGGACAACGGAACGAACGATGAAAGGAAAATTAATAAGCAAATTTCTTATCAACTCACTTCACAATTTACAAACAATTGCTTCACTAAGCTTCAGATGGCCTGCAAGTTTTTCTTCATGACCAGAGAATTGATATGCAGTTTCCCCGTTCACTTACGCTGGATTTCTGAAGCTAATTATCTTTTAATTTGGGCACCCATTAACTCATAGTTGGTTTCTTTTACATACTACATTCGAGAGTTATAGTTCATTCCCGTAACACAAATTTGCTAAATCAATTATTTCTACTTTCTATTTTTGCATTCGTCCAGTAGTGGTAAACGGCCAACTGCCACTGAATATACAGGGTTTATATGCCTAGGATATCTGTCCTGTACCTGTATTAAGCTTCTGCAAATTTATATTAGTGGCCCAACGGCAAATATCGCTAACAAAACACTGTGTGGACATAATAGTTGACTTTTTACAGTATATACAAATTTTATTTACTTATCTCCATAAAGACCTTTCATAAATATGTAGATTGTCCTAGACAAAAACACCTTCCATGTTTGTGTGTGTGTTTTTTTCTTTTCTTCTTTTTTCACATTAACGGTACAGTATGGTCTAGCTAATCATAAATTTCGTCAATTTGTTATTTAAACGGTAGCTACAGATAGTTGTCCTATCATTACGAAAACATTTTAGCATATTGTTCTTTTATTTACAAAAACAGTATTGCCCATTGTTCTTTTTTAACATAAACGATACAGGATGTTGGTGTTGCTCTTTTTACAAGCATATCCCTGAATCTGTTCATGATGATCCTTATCACTAGATTGATTTATTTCTATTTGTTGACGTCACAGTGACGAAGGTCATCAAACCTGCATGCTTTCGAACTTGTCCACTTGTTCTCCTCGGGCTGGTAAATGCTTGGTGTTATTCCCTCTGCAGTTTCTGAAAGTGAGGAGAGAAATTGCATTCCTCAGGTATTTTATGTGCATGTTGTCTTGAAAACTTGTCCCCTAAAATAACACTTTTAGAGAAAGCTTTTAGCTGCTAAAAGCTGAGTGCTTTTGCAACAATGTAATTCTCTCTCTCTCTCTCTCTCTCTCTCTCTATCTCTCTCTCTCTCTCTCTCTTTCTCTCTCTCTCTCTCTCTCTCTCTCTCTCTTGCATTTTTGTCAACTTTAGATTTCGCGTTCTTGCACACTTGTGAGGGATATGTTTTATTTTCTCGGAATGATCAAGCTCTGCTATCTGGTTTACTTTGCAACTCTGGATGTCATGCTACGAATATTAGTGTTTATATTGTTTTTGCATCTACAAAATTTGATATTGCAGCTGGAAAATGTACAAGTTTTATGTTCCAAGAATACATTTCTTGCATTCCCTTTTAGTCTGCGTCAGACATCTGAGGAGATCCAACTAGAAATCTTTCATTTTTTCTTGTCCTCCGAAAACCATAACCAAGAGGAAACATCACTGGCCGTAAAACAGCGGTTAAATCACTTCGTAGAATTGTTTTCCAATAGGATTGTGATATTTTCAGGGCTGTTAGTCAACACGACTCTGAAATGCAAGACTATTTTTTCTAGTTTTTCTTATTCAGTCGATCTTATCAATAGAAATGTGTAATTCATAGCATCTCTTAACGCAACTCAGCTTGACCTCATCATAGCATTGTGAACAACCGCTGAAGGTGGGTTCCAGAAATGAAGGTAAGGTAAAGAGGGGTAAAATTCATATGAGAAGGACCATCGAGATGTATAGAGAAGGACTTATTAATCAACCGAAGAATTTCGAAGTTTTATAAAACGATCGTCAACAAAGTCCATGCAAGAAATAATGGCGTTTTGGCTCAATCAGTCGACGAGTTAAAAAATACTGAAATCATGCTGAGCAGGGCAGAACATCATTTTTGAAACCCCGCGGCCTAAAACCTTGAGAAATTCTTCTCTCTAATGTAGATTAGATCATTTTCCAGGTAGTGCCATTCAGTCATCTGGAAACTATTTCAAAAGACTTCTTTACTATTAGATAATGAGCAAGTGATTAAGACACTCTTGTAAACCCTCCTCCTGACTGCCTGGCATCACCACTGAACCTTTGGATAAGAGCATGAACTCAGCATTGTTGAAAAAAGCGAAGGCAGTTCAGTAAAGAAACTTATAATTGAACAGAACGCTCCTCTGCGCAAGTACGAACTTGAATTCTCTTTAACGACAACTCAAAAGCTTTTCAAGAGCCCATGCTTGTTTATGGGCCCTCAGCATATATTAGCAATATACTCGGGTGCACTTAAGCATAAACTTAAGTGAATTCCATGGGTTTACTGCCTCGTAAACCTCACCATTGGCAAACAATTGCAGCGTAGTGAAATCTCCTGCATAAATGATCCAGCGGCCATGAAACTTCCATTTTTGGTTCCATGTAAGTCTCTCCTCGACGGCGCTAAACGCTGCCTCGTCTGCCATTACGCCGTCAGACGCGCTTTTAATGCGAGACGAATCGCTCGTTGAAAGGCCTTGTTACGATACAAATCAATTCGCTTGTTTCCGGAAGACATTTACTTGTCCTCGACGAGTTGGCTCTTTGGAGCTTCCCCGAGGTTGCGAGGAAGGCTGTTGGTGGCACGTTCTAAGTAGGTCGAGGTCTTTGACCTACGACCGTCATGGCCTGATTTTGAGAGAATTCTTCTTGAAAGAAAGAAAACGGGGCTTCAATGCCCTCGTCTGCAGTAACACATGAAGAGCCATTTACGTTTATTCTATCTGTCCAAATTATATTTTATATATAAAATAGTATATATATAATATATAATAAGTATTAATATATATGTGTATATATATATATATATATATATATATATATATATATATCTATATATATATATATATATATTAATATATATTATATATATATTGGAAGAGTGGGGAATCTAGAACGCCGCAGATTCACCAGGAATTGAATAGCAAACAGCCATCGTAGCATCTTAAATATCTATTTGGTAAATTTTCGAGACTCCATGTCTCATCATCAGGGGTGTAAGAATACCAAGAATGAAAATTAAAAATCCACTCGGTTAAAAAAAACTTACAAAAGCCTATGACATGGAACTTAAACTAAAACAAATACCGAGAAACTTTAAAACATATTGAAAAACCTAATATGTATTAAACGTAAATAAAAGAAAATATCAGAACGTTCAGTACCTAACTATGGCATTCTTAGTTCTCGGGAGGACGACTTCAACTTGAGCTATATAGAAGATAGTTGAAGAGGTCTGGCTGTTTAGGGAAGGAACAAGCTGCTTGATAGTTAGAGATTCCAGGATGGAGAGAGAGTGGTCATTGGGTGGGTGGGCGATAACATTAAAATCTTCATAAGAAAATGATGTCTTGCATTTTTTCTTACATTGAACTCTTATATTAGACAAATCTTTGGTTTTTAATTGACATCCTGTTCGGTCACTAACTCCAAAATGAGAATCAATGACCCAATGGGCTTAGGATTTCTTTTAACTTAATTTGATATCCAGAGCTGGAAAGGTACTGCGAACTGAATATTGCAATGACTGTTTGAATTTCTTCGAGTGTACAAAAGGAATGGAGGTGTACATTAGCAAGGAAGGGACATTAGGCATGGACAGACGAGGTCGAGATCTGTTATTCGAAAAGCTATTCACGTATTAGTTGAATAAAAAGGAAGGATACAAATTATTTTTGAAAAATTTAAATAAAGGCAGAATTTCATCGTAAAATTTGAGTGAGGTAGATGATAACATAGTACAGACACCGTGCAACAGTGTAGTGATGCATTTTTATCTAAATGTAAAAGAGCTACTGTTGGAAAAGTTCGCATCTTGACCGTAAATGTCTTTTTTTTCTCTCTCTCTCTCTAAAAACACTAGTATTAAAACTTTGAGGAGTTCGAGTGATTCAAATATCTAAAAATGGAAGCTTATTATTGAGTTCGTGCTCAGTTGTGAACAGTGTATTTGGGTGTAAGCTAGTAATACACTCTAAGAAATTTTCTGCATGCGCCCTAGATCTAAATAAAGCAATTGCTTCATCTTGATGTCTTCTGTAGAAGAGAGGACGATATGTTAATGGACACCTTTCGAGCACTGGTTCTTTGAGAGAGGACATGAAGGTGTTGGCCATAATTTGTCCCTAAAGGAGATCCCATAGATACACCACCTACTTGTTTGTAAATTCTCTCGTTGAAAATAAGGTGAGTGTCCTGCGCGGCACCTTCTGAAAATTGTTCTAAAATTGTTCTTGCTATAAAACCGAGAAATAAAAAGCCATCAACAGAAAAGATTTTCACTAAAATAATATCGACCGTTGCCTGCAACGTTATGTTCGTGAAGAGAGATGTCACACCATATATATATATATATATATATATATATATATATATATATATATATATATATATATTCTATATAGATATATATATATATATATAATATATATATATATATATACTATATATATCTATATACATATATATATATTCACGGCCGGTATCTCATCGTATGCAGGGCATGCAGTGCATTGTATTCCTGAGGTAATGAAATTGGGTAGCGTATACATTAAAATAAATACCAAATAAATCCTAGTAAATAATTGCACTAACCTTTTCACTAAACTGTTTACTAAATAGGGGATCAGAATTGGCGATTTAAAATGAGAAAGTGAGATTTAGTCCTGCCATTCATCTTCTCTATTATATGGTCTCTTTCGCAGCAACACACAAAGTAACAACCCTTGCCAAGAATCTTGCATATCTGATCACTGTGAGTGACATCAGGAATATATGTACATATTTTGTTACTTCTAACGTAAATTTACAAACAAAATACTCGTGAACCTCAAATACGTAAATATAAAAATTTGAAGAAATACGAAAAAAAATCCACATTTTTTCAGGACCTTGGTTCTCTAACTTATAGCTAAAATAAGCGCCCTGAGAAATTCATTCATGAAATCACTTAGTGCAACTGAACAGGGTCCGCACAGGTTCATTCAAAAAGAACTATAATTCCATGGCCCTTGATTCACTTGCAGTCTCTGAGCTCATCTGACCACCAGTAGATGCCAAGTAGCGCATTATGACTCAATTACCAATTTACAAAAACAGTTATTTGTCTTATTCTTTACTCATATAGCGCACATTTTGGCATCACTGGAAATTTTGCTATGAATTTTTTCATCTGAAAAATTTATATTTTTTCTATTTTTTATCTAGGATTAGCTTAAGAATAAGATTTTAAAACACGCTCTGTAACTGTTCTGTTCTTCTAGGACCACTTTTAAGCACCTTGGGAAATTATTTATTATTTTGTAAAATTCTCTTTTGTGAATGGATTACCAATCCGATATTGACACCATCAGTGAATTAATGCTAAGACCCTTCAACAGTGGTACTTTCAGTTACACACCTAAAATGAATGAGCCAAAAGTAAAAGAAACATTCACAAGAAAGTTTAACTTGGTTTTGGGGCGGTAATGCAACACATAAACTAATGTTGACCTGTATATTTTCAAAAGAACTTTTAGTATGGAGCGGAGTAAGTAATGGATACGAAGATTTAAATATTATCCATACTGCAGTTGCACGTTGAAAAATCCATGCCATATAAACGCTATTCTGGTCTTAATTGGTGTGGGAAGATTCAAGTAGCTCTACAACTTGATTGAATATAATATAATAAT
>NC_087221.1:12213956-12236456 GCF_015104395.2 Macrobrachium nipponense | reverse complement strand
ATATGTATGTATGTATATTATTTCAGACGTCTTATAGGAAAACTTCATTTATATAGAAAAATGTTGTATTAGATTTTATCTTTTCACATGTTTTCTATTTTGAATATTGTTTCAGCTTGTAGGTGATTTAAGTGATAACAATGATTGTTGAGCATCGTTCTTCATCGTTTTCCATTTTTGATTCTCCATTTTTGACATGGCAACTGTTTTGCATGACGATGTGTATAGACCAAGTAACCCATTCATTGATATCAGCATATTGATATGAAAATGGAAAATAATACACGATACAAATCGTATCTCCATGAGATGAATTATATTTTTTAATCTGGCTTTTATAAGGGATTTAGATAAATACCATTTAAGTACTGGATTATATCTACACAGTTGTGAGAATGAGAAGATTTAAGTAATGAAAAAGCGTTACCAGTGATGAATGCAGACCACTATGATGGAACTCGATAGGATACAACCTAAAAAAAAAAGCATTTAAGCAAAACTACATAAATGATGATAATTTTACAAATGGATGTGATCATGTGTTCCATAGAAACTATGATTTATACATTTAAATGAATTTCCTAATATGCATAAGAATAAACTGCTAATGTAATATGCACGACTGTTATAAAAGGAAGTTAAATGACTGGTGATTAATTAATACAACTAAGTTCGCTTCAGTGTAGACCACCGTGTACTTGATGATCTCTCTCTCTCTCTCTCTCTCTCTCTCTCTCTCTCTCTCTCTCTCTCTCTCTCTCTCTCTCTCTCTCTCTCCAGAAAAACCGAATAAGTTTTTTTGTCTATGCCAAATAATGAAAGGAATGGAGAAGACAAAAATCAAATTCGCGATACAAAGGATAGTATGGCAATGGTAAATAGATTTAAGTAGAACAGATTTTACTAGACGATGCCGAATTTAACATGCGGCAAGAAAATCTGCATTTCACTTGTTTTACCTAATCCCAAATTAGCGTTTTATTATGTTAGTATTTTATATATATAATTATACATTATTTGATACTCTATAGTATCTACTGTATGTATCAACCCTGTGAATCTATCCAAGCTCTAGAAATGTGTAGAATGATTATCATTGTATGTGTCGCACAGGAATGGACAAAATGTTATAATTATCGTATGTTAATTAAACCAGACTTCTCTCTTTGCCCATTTCAATTGGGAAGAGCGAAAAACGGCCACTCTAAGTTCACCCCGGTAGTTGTGAGAATAGCGCCATCTATGTACCATTAAAGTGATGACCAGAGGTTGTCGACAGACTTTTGAACTTGACTGTTGTCGACTTTTGAACTTGACTGTACTTCTTTATCCGCTTTTCCTTTATAACTATTGCAAACGTTGCAAATCGTATAGTTAATGACATCCTTGTATTGACCCTTCCAGTATTCTCTTACTAATCTAACTATTTCATCAGCTCCTGGGTGAGCTGTTAATAGATAATCCTGCAAAAGTTCAATAACCTTGCTCTTCAGAGAATTAGGCACCATCTTCTTAAATACCATGCTTGATATTGATCAGGTTTCTAACATACCCAACATAGTACCCCATCTATTATAATTGAATCATCTTTGGAGATCTAGTTTATTTTCGTTTTTCAAGCGAAGATGCAATGCATTATTACCCTAATACTGTTCTTCTTGCTTTTTAATACTTTTATCTATTTATTATTATTCTTCTTTGTGGATAATGGGGTCTCCTTTCTCTGTAAGTCACTTTACTTCCTCTTATTTCTTTATGAACACCATATTCTTTAGAAGCTTGAATTTCAAGTCAGTGGCCCCTGTGGGCTTGTTCCATATGCATAGTGTTCATCCACTTAATAATAACAATAATAATTGTTTATTTCCTTTCAAAACCTTGAAAGTATTTTTTTTTTACTCATTTGGTCCTTCATAAGTAGTTCCGTATAAAGCTCCTCCGTATAATTCATCCGAATACTTTATTCAGTGGCTCCACTAAACTGTCTTTTGCTGTCATCTTGAGAAGTATATCTTAAAAATACATCTGCAGTCGTATTTGCTTTTTCCGGAACATATTTTAGTTCTTTTTTATAATCCTCAGATGTCATAAACCATTATGCTCTACGTCCAAAAAAATTCCGAGATGTCATTTCTATGACAGCTGAATTGAACAGCGAAAACGGTTATCTTGTAGCCAAATATGATATATCAAAAATGCCTGGAGGCGTCTAGAACCGCTAAGAATTCCTTGTCTGTTACCAAATAGGTAACTTCAGTTACGTTCAGTTTTTTTACTATGGTAAGTTATACATAGCTTGATACATGTTACTGATTCTTTGCATGAGTCATTCTCATGACTAAAATCCGGAAACGTTAATATTGGCAGATTTGTCTACTTTAATTTCAGTACTTCAAATGCTTCTTTTTGACGTTCTTTCCATTCAAGTGTTACATATCTTTTAAAAGATATGTTAATGAAGCAGATATAGTCTCAAAATTCTTTACAAACTTCCGATAGAATCCTGTTGAACTCAAAAGTGATTTTACATCCTTCCTACACCGAGGTTGAGGATATGAAGGATGACTTGTAAGTCATATACTTCAATGCCTCTTTCACTTACAGTATGCCTCCTTTTTTAAAGAGTACATTTCTTTCATTTCAACTTCAATTTTGCTTTCCTCAATCTCTTTATAACTTCTTGAGTACGTCTTAAGCATTCATCGATCTTGTCAGTGGCTATTATCAAATCATCAGCTTTATAATGTATACACATTTTCTAGTAATTCGTCCCGTTCTTTGTCCATTAGTCTGGCAGACGTTACTGGACTAGACTTAAGGCCAAAAGGCATTCTCCCGTATTGATATCTGCCAAGACTAGTGGAAAACGAGGTAAGTGTATACTTTTTTCATATTAGGGAATTTGTGGGAATACCTGGGGTAGGTCTGTTGTAGTAAAAACATGTCTTTGGTCCTGTAGATGTGATAAAATCTCTCATAGACGGCATTGGGTAAGGATCTGTTATTGTTATTTTATTTAATTTCGCAAAAACCAACCACTACTCCTTAATTCTTGTCCTTTTTAGGAACTAGAGAAAACGGGAAAGGCCATAGAGATTTAGAAGACTATCTTGTTCCTTCTCTTTCTGTTTTCTGTACTACTTCCTGTTCAGTAATCTCCCCTTGGGATTGAGCCACTCTACGAGCAGATATATAGATTGGTTTTGTATTTCGTGAAATATATATATGGTTTTTTGTTTGTATTGCCGAGATTATCCCTCTTTTGCAGCTGTATCTTGATATTCACTCAACAAATCTATGACTTTTTCTCGGGCATAATCATCCTTTATCTCTTTCAAGAAACTCCATATTTTGACACTTCTCACCTCTGATTTGTAAATTGAGGTTTCATTCTCATTATTAATCTGTACAGTTGGTGTACCTAGAGTTTTCTTCTCCACGGTTTGAACAGGTATCGAGTAAACTTCGGCCTGTCATGTTTCTGTTCCTTCTTTTAAGGTTATCCTACCACCCTGGTTATTTTGTTACCTCTAATGTTATTTTGCTCTGCCTAACTGGGAGTAATATAACCCATGTCCTAGTGACATTTCCGCTAGCCTAATAAATTTCCTCCCTTCAAATACTGGGCTCTACGCGTTCTACCAAAGTACATTCTCTTGGTGTAAGTCTTCAACTTCTTCCCAGTTTCAAAATTGTTTCTTGATTAGATTCCAAATTAGCAACAATATGCTGAGAATTCGCGTTTGTATTTCTTCCTTTAGGAGGCTATTTATCACTTTTCTGTCGTGTCTTCTTTTATTGTAACTGTTGTGCAGATAGGAATTCTAGAGATCAGATAACCCTTCCTTATGACAAGTTGTTGTCTTGGAGCACCAATAATGATTCTTTTTCTGGCTATGGTTAGATAACCGGTTAATTCTCGCAAGTGGGCAAATGCCAAATCTACTCCTCTTACAATTTGAACCTTTTCCTTAGTGTAATATCTTCCAATCGAAATGGAAATTCAGTTGTCCTATAAAATCTTATATTATGGTCATGAACGTCTGTAATTCGGCAATCTGTGAGCGGTTTTCCATTTGTGTGGAAGAAGTATTTTTATGATAACCAGTCAAAAGATACGACAATTGGCTTCCTTAAGTCAGCGTAAGCAAAGAATCCAGGTCTGTAATGAGATTCGTCCCTCATATTAATTTCGTTAACATTTGCCATTTGAGTTGAGCTCGAATCTGGTATCCATTATTATAGAAAATAGCCTAATGGGTTACCGATGTTGCATGGTATTGTTTGATCATTAAATTTGTGGCGTTCTTTATATTTTTATCTGTTTCTGAGAGATTGTGACGATAGACTGCAACGTCTTCCTCTACTTTGTGGCTGTGATCTGTGTCTAGATCTAAGTTTTCAGTCTGTGACACTGTCCCGTTTTTCTATGATATGGACAGAAACCTGGAGGAGGGCAACCACTTGCGGAATGACCCACCTTCATCTGCCAATTATAACAAGTGATTGCCGAAAGTTTCCTTTGAGAGGGCTTACTCATACCTAGGCTTTGGTTCTTAGCTAGTGTCATGGACCTAGCATGTCTGTTATTTATCTGTCTATCCTGCCCTACGGCAACCAAGTGTTAATATATATCATTTGTTCCCCCAGGATTTCTCCCAGTAGTTTTCTTTACTTCATTTTCAATCTCCAGCACAAGTTCCAAACGAGGGTCATTTTTTTCAAATACTTTAGACGGTAAGCTCCCTAACAGTGAGACTAATCTTAATATTGTCAAGAGTTATTACTTGTTGCTTTGCTACTGTTGATGTCCATGGTGTGGTGCAAACCAAATGAACTCATTCATTTAACCAGTTGTGTAACTGTGGACCCATTATAAGATAACTTCTCTTGTCTAATTTCTAACTCTGTAGTAACTTTGCCAAATTGATAACTGACTTAGTCATCTCCTACAGTTGAATAAAGTTTCCTAAGATATTGTTTTAATTCTTGCAACGTCTTAAGTTTTCGAGAAGCATCAGAGTGAACATAACAACTGCATCACCTGTTGAGGATCGAGAAAGTTTTGGCTTTATTCAGTTTCTCTGCATCTTTTCCATTCATATGACTTAAATGATATCTACTTGTGCAGTCCAAATCATTAATTTGCAGACATCATTGTTCTCTTTCCTTTCCCAGATTTTAATTATATTTGTGTTTATTTACGTGATTTTATGTGTAACCACGGCGGTTGGAGTAGTTGAAGGGTCTGTCATATTCAGTCCCTCGTTTAATCTAAGCGTTTGCCTTCTGGTGATAATTTTGATAATTAAATGGTTCGTCTTTCTTAATCAAGAGATGACGTTTCTCGGTGTTAATTTAATTCGTAACAGTCCACCCTTCGCTTATTTTGACGAAAGTGGAATAAAAAATAACTTGTCACAAAAAATTTGAATAAATTTTGAAATTAAATAATTCCCGTTAAATAGATGAAAAAGAAGGAAAACAGAAATTGGATAGCATAAAACAAAAATAAGTCAGGATTGTTTATTGATGTTATTATCAGTCTCTAATGAAAGAAATGAATAAGACGAAAAATGGAATAATTGTTTTTCTAATGTAATAATTAAATGTAATATCGTATTAAAATCAATTTCACAACTTAAAATTTTGAAGGTACGTGTGTGTGTGGATGTGCTTTTTTTCTTTTTTTGCCTTGTCTAGTTGTTGTAGTCAGCAGCGCAGACATCTCTCTTCTTGTTTGCTTTCCTATTGGATGTCTTCAATTAATTATTCTTTCGTTCTTCGTTACCACTTTCTTGACTTCTCTGTTTATCACGCATTTGTAAGTCTTCTTTATTTTATTGTTGCTTTAAGTAAATTTTTCCTTTCTTTTATTTTAATACTTGTGATAGCTTAATTTCTTTAACTCAGATCTGCAAAGTATTGTGATCAGACGAGTTTGGGCTAAGTGTTGATGAACTTTTGGGAAACGCTGCTAAGATATAATGAAATTGTTTGTGGAGGTATTTTCCGCGTTTGATTTCGCTGTAGCGTTCGTTAAGCAATTTTGTTCGGTTTATTATCGTCGTTCACACGTTACTGTGGTTCCCTTTTCCTTTTGTCACTGCCACTTTATCCCTCTTGAGCTGCCAACCGTTTTATATTACTCTTGTAGGTTGAGTAATATATTGAGGCATGATTTTCTGTTTAGGGTAGGAACTGAGTTCGTTTCTTCACATAGGGAATCTCAGTTGATTGTTGTTCTCGTTTATTATCCCATTGAACTAAAAGTTCCACCAATATATGTATATATATATATATATATATATATATATATATATATATATATATATATATATATATATATATATATATATATATATATATATATATATAATACAGTTTGATGGAACTTTTGGGCGAAAGTAACTTTAGTATGTGACTTTATAACCATGTCATAGTGGACATAGCGTCTTAACTACGTCATCGTCATTTTCACTGCTGGGATCACTTTCGTCTTCGCTTTCCTTTCAAATTCATTTTGATGCCCATCGAGTCCATATTGGACCTCAGTCTGGACTGCTGTCTTAGTCTGTTGCTACCTGCAATGTTGTTATGATCTCTCTCTCTCTCTCTCTCTCTCTCTCTCTCTCTCTCTCTCTCTCTCTCTCGTCTCGTCTCTCCTCTCTCCTCTCTCTCTGTAACTAAGACCCAGATGGCTGTAATATCGAACTTGCAACAGTCTTCGATAGGATCCAATGTAATTGCCAAGGCATCTTGGGCATTCAAATTTATATATTATGTTGGATCTCATGAATTCTTGAAGCTTGTCCATGTGACTGAAACACCTCCGATTTTCTTAGGGTTCATAGGAATGAGGTTAAATTTTTAAAATAGTTGTTCCTTTTCAATGGTATATTTATATTTAATTGTGGAATGTAAATTGTCTGAATGAGTAAAAGGAATTGGGGCATACATATTAAGTTTTGGAACATTAAAGTTCAGTTTAGGTTTAGAAACAAACTTTGTCAACATTTTGTTGATAATATTAAAAAGTAATTTTCCAGGAAATGAGTTTTTTGCGAAATACTCAAGTAAAATTTCAATTTCAAAATGAAAATTGGCCCAATTTGAGGTATGTCTAAGTGCTCTAAAAACAAGAATAGTGATTGAATTGAATTTTAAAAAATTAAAACTTATACTAAAAAAGTTGCTCCACACACCTGTAAAAGTATTTTTCCTAAAAAAAGAAGTACTAAAAATTTGGTTATGTCTAGTGGCCTTGAAATCTAAAAATGCAAGGGTGTTGTCCTTTTCTTGTTCTAAAGTAAATTTCATGTTAAGATGTATATTATTTACATATTCTAAAAATAATTAACATTGCCAGAAATGTTTGAACAAGGCAAAAGTATCATCAACATACCTTCTGTAATGTATTGGTTCATCAGGCAATTATTTAAAAATTCCCCCTCCAAATGACCCATAAAAAAGTTTGCAAACAACGGACCCAATGGGGACCCCATAGTAACACTCTCGACCTGCAGGAAGAGTTGCTTATTGAAAATAAAAGTTGAATCTTGCACAGGAAATTCTAAAAGGGTTTTAAAAAGCTGTCTTTTAAAACCACAAAAAACTTCATCACTAAAAATCTTTTTTAAAATAGTCTCAATTGTTTCAGAAACGTCTAGGATAGCCATAAATAGTTTACCATCTCGTAACAGCACTTGCTGTTGAAAATCAAAACCATTTTTGAAGAACATTTGGATACAGAAATTTTATTTAAAAGTTTAACCAGAAACTTTGAAATATTGCAGGCAGGGCTGTTGTAGGACGACATTATGCGTCTCATTGGTATGCCATCTTTATGTATTTTAGGGAGTCCGTAGAATATGCCAAAAGAGGAACCAATAACAAATAGTTAATGAAATACATTCTCATTGATAATGCCATCTTGTCTAAGTTTTATAAGAAAACGGTTGATTTCGCGCGCGCGCGCGGCCAAACCCCTCTCCCTCCCCCCCTTTATTTATTTATTTATTTATTTTTTTTTTTTGTCAACAAAGTTCGGTTTACCAATAAATTTGAATGAATTTAGAGTTTTCCGACAGCATTATATTCATTTTTTCAAGATATTCAGCCTTATTAAGAATTCCTATACTTTGGTCTTTGTCAGGCTAGCAGCAAATTGCTGTTATCAACTTAACCAAGTTTCTTCTGAATTTCAGTGTCCTTTTTCCCAAAATATGGGGCCCATTTTACCTAAAGTTTCTTAGATGTATCTTGAAGTAATAAGGATAATCTCTGTTGCAAGCTAGACCGAACTTTTTGTGCCAGCTCTCAGTCGTTTGAGAATGGTGCATGGTAGTAATGGGGTCAGGTGTCATTTGTTTGGAACATTATTTTTTCGTTAATCTGATTTGCTTAGGAGTCGTATGCTATTTTTGTAGATAACTAAGTTTTTCGGATTCCGGAAGTCTTTAAACGTTTTCTATTTCTAGATGTTAATCAGTTCGGGTAGTTGAATGTTGTATGTATCCTGAGTGAAGGTTCTGCTCGCATTGGGTCGATAGAATACCAAGTGTTTGCGCAATTCTGTTCTTTGGAAAGGCTAGTTTACCAACTATAGTTGTTTTTATTTATTTATTTATTTTTTTAACCAGGTAAACTTGCCGCAGATTGTATGAATGTCCTGTAGTCTAAATCTCACAGTTTTGTTTCCACACTATTTGAATTATGATTACATATGTGGTCATAAAGCAAGTTAAGAGCTAAGATATGTAATGTTACGCAAATACCAGTTATAATAAAAGTAAGTATTAAGACCTTATGCCGAAGTTTTATATATATATCGCATTTATGAAACAACACTTACCGAAATCGTAGACTAGAAATATCTTTCAGACGCCTGAACTTTAATGTTTAATATCTTGCTAGATTTTTTTTTAGCGGAATCATGCCATTAGTGTTTTGAAAATAACCAAAACGTATTTTTATACATTGCTTAAGGTTATCCAACGCCTAAGAACCAAAAACTAACGTAGAAATTTAATCTTGGAAGAGAAGTTTCGGAGGTGGAATTGTGGGAGGAACAACCGGTGAGTTGTCTGCACACGCCGCTGGTAACTAGAATCAGCTTGGAATCGGCTATCGGGCAGGTGCCTCACTATCTGGTATTTAAAAGAAAAATAAGGGCATGAGGCCTCATGCCAAAAATCTATAGAGAATTAGGCAAATACTGTGTGTATACTTACATGTGTAGAAATATGTATGTATATATATACACAATACATATTTATATATACATATATGTGATTTTATATTTATATAGCGTTCCAAGGTATGGCGGTTACTAGTAACTCATAAAATAGAAGACTTGTAGGAGGAAGTACATCTCGGGTGGCTCTCAAAATACATTTATTGCTGTTTCAAAACACAAAGGTTTCATTTTCAAGCTTTAATGACATAAAACAATAAAATTAACATTAAAAGCGCTAAATTACAAATAAAAGACATAATACATTATAAAAGACAAAATAAAAAAAATTAAAAACTAGTTAGCAGAACCAACCATCAAGAGAGAAAGGAAGGACAGAAGTCAGAAGGAACAAACCAGAAATGACCGGCAACAGCTCACGTTAGGTAAAGAGTTGTCGAGGAAGACTGCGTGTTCAATTGAGGAACAAGCTGTTTAATAAACAAGGACTCCAGAATTGTCTATAGCTTGCTATTCGGTGTCCGTCCCAATATTTCAAAATCTTTGTATTGTATATTCTGCTTGCATTTATTGGCGTGTTGTCTGATATTAGAAAATTCAGGATTAGCAAGGTTGTTACCAGTTCTATAGCTAACGCCCTTATGGCAATCAATTCTGACCCTCAGTAACCTCTGTGTGGATCCCACGTAGGTCCCCAGATTACATCTAGGGCAATTAAACTTGTACACAACACATGAGGTCATCAAAGGGTCAAGTTTATCCTTGAATTTAAACAAACTTCCAAAACTGAGTGGGTTTTTTGGGGTGATATTAAATCTAATAGCTGTTATATAATCAAATATGAGTATTCTTAGTGCATCGTAGAAATTTTTTTCATGGATTAAAGGTACATTTGCATAAAATGGAAGCTTAGGCACAGTAGGTAAGGAGACTTTTGGGATAAAAACGTTATTAAGAAGTTTACAAACATACCAGTGAAAAAGTGTAGTGGGAAAATAATTGTTGGTAAAATATTGACGTAAAAAGTTTATTTCTTCGTGAAAAAATTTCCAACTAGATGTCAATGAGAAGGCACGATGAAGTACTGTGGATAAAGAATTTAATTTAAAACCATAAAAGCAGTGACTATAAAAATTTGAACCTAATCCTGTAAAAGTACTCTTCCTGTAAACTTAAGTATTAAAATGATCATATTGTCGTAAGACTAAAACATCTAAGAATGGTAGTTTATTATTACTTTCGCACTCCATAGTAAATTTCATATTTGGGTGTGCCCTATTAATGAAATGAAGAAACCTTTCAGCGTCTTACTTGGATTTAAGAAGCGGGAAGGTATCGTCAACGTACCTTTTATAGAATAGCGGATGGTAACTCAAAGGACAGGTGTCTAAAAAATGCTCCTCCAGGGAGCACATAAAAGTGCCTGCAAATATGGGCCCTAATGGAGAACCCATAGCCATACCATCGATTTGAGTGTAACAGTTATTATTAAAAATGAAGGCAGTGTCCTGCACTGCCAGGTGCAATAGTTTCTTAAAATCAGATTTATTAAAATTATAAAAAAGGGAGTCAGTTTCAGGAAAGAGTTTCTTAATAATTTCAATAGTCTCATTCACAGGTACATTGGTAAACAGAGACTCAACGTCATAACTGACCATAAAGAGGTCTGAGTCCTGGCTAAGTATGGCTTCTTTGAAGTTGAAGGAATTTTTGATGTTATATTCATTTTCTGTCTATGGGGAAAGCAAGGGAACAAGGAAATTAGCTAACCTGTAATTCGGGGTATCATATGACCCTAGTATAGGTCTGATGGGAAGGCCTTCTTTGTGTGTTTTAGGAAGTCCATACATAATGCCATAGGTAGAACTGGTACTATAGAGAGAATGGTACTTTTCTTCAGGTATAATATTTTTATCTTTAAGACACTAAAAATCTATTGATCCGATCTTCAATTCTAAAAATGGTTGCAAAATCTGGCTTACCTAGGAGTTTGAATTTAGAATGCTTTCAACCTTATTAATATAATCAGATTTATTCATTAACACAGCACCCTTGCCTTTATCTGGGCGAGTGATAACTATGGTCTCATTCTTGGCTAGTTTCTTAAGTATGTACAAGTCTTTTCTGGAGAAAAAAAGGAGTCCAATGGGTCGTAAGTTTGTTAAAGGTATTTTGTGCTAGAACCTGTAATTTTGTACGTAATCCTGAAATGTCAAAATTAATGTTCAGATTGATCAACCTGGAAAAAAGCGTTTCTAGTTAGCTATAAAACTGGTTGTAACTGGGTTTGTAACAGGGCAAACCGAAAGACAATAGGAATTCTTCCCTCTTTGTTAGATTATAACTAGAGAAGTTGAACACAGTTTTCTTGTTAGAGTTGAATATAGGGATATTGATACCAAGTTTAAACAGTTTCCTCTCGTGAACCAACCGGACATTTGAAACAAAACTTTCCATATTTTTTATTGAGCAAATATTTAAATATAAAACAATCGACAAATGACAAATTATGAATAACGGTTTTCTGTAATGTCTCAGCTTGAGTTGTCAGCTTATTAATGCCTCTATTCTTAAGATTAATTTCCATTTATAATAGTTTTTTAGTTGCTTCTTCATAAAAGTGTGTTTGATACAGTGATGACTTATATAATTAAAATTTTACAAAATTAGGTACAATCTGGTTGAGGCTACAATACTGTAAGAATTCAAGATCACATTCAGCCTTCCTCAGTTTCTTAAGGGTCTTTTCCAAAGATCGGCAGGAATTCTTGAAGGCAGCTCCATATTTGCTGTAAATGAAGGCGTGGATATTTTGATGTCCTCGTAGGCGAATCCTTGTAATAAGAAGAACAAACAAAAATCGAGAATACATCGTCGTAAATCGGGAATACATCGTTGACCCTTTGATGACCTGAAAGATGAGTCTCGTTTTAATGGGTTCTGTAAGAACGATTTCAAGAAACTTTTAGAACTAGCGTTGCAGGACACGGCCTTTTGTCTTTATGGTGAAATGAGTTGATGAAAGTTAAAAACCTCTCGGCGTCAAACCGACTTCTAAACAGTGCAAACATGTCGTCTACATACCGTTTGTAAAATTATCAATCAAGCATGTGCTCTTCCAGCGAAGATGGGTCCAACTGGAGAGCCTGTAGCCATACCATCAATTTGTGAGTAAGAACACCCATTAAGGGCGGAATTTGCGGCCTTAATATCAAACTCACGATCTAACACGAGACTAACAATCAGTTGCATTTTTTAGAAATTTTAATTACACGCTCTTCTCAAGGCTTATCATCTTCTGTTTTAAGATTTATGCCTTATTAACCATGCTTCACCGAGCCTTTGTTTTATCCTGTCGTAACTATACTCTGTTTTTTTCCATCTGTCCATCCGCCTGTGGTGGTCGCGCATGGTAACACTGCGTCCCGGGCTTTAAATAGTTACGCTATGTGTAAGTTTTAGGTAAATAAAAGGACATCTTGGTGTACATTTGCAACTGAAAAGTGTTTTAATAATTTACCGTATGGGAATTACACCGTTAATATTCGAAATAAGATATTATTTAAAGCCCGGGACGCAGTGTTACCATGCGCAAACACCACAGGCGGATGGACAGACGGAAAAAAAAACAGGGTATAGTTGGCAAGCTTTTCACAATGAAATCATGTTCTCGCAAAAATACATTAACAGCACTTATTCTTTAAATACTTATCCTTTAAACACTTCTCCAAATTTTTAAATAATATTTTTGTTCCACGCCATCCTACTCCTCACGTTCCAAAATTACGTTTCTATTCCAGCATTCCTTTTATTCACGATACAACCTTTTATAAGGAACTCCAAGCTTTGATATCCAGTCATCTCCCTGCCGTGAAAATCAAAATTATACCACAAACCAACTGAATATCGGTAGCCTTTTCGGGCTTCAAAGACCATTTGATCCATTAATAATCTCGTGTGTTATTTACAAGTATACTTGTGTGTTATTTACAAGTATACTTGTCATCGGTGTATTGGATCGACACATACGTAGGTTACTTGAGGTCCGAATCGACATTCGACATTCATGGGATAGGAATGTCTGCTATAGAACTGGCACTAAACTTTCAAATCCCGAATATTCAAACATAGGGATCATACCGATAAATGTAAATATTCCCATTTTGGGTAGAGACTCCAGTAATAAGCTTTTAACAATTAATGAATCATTGTTTATAAAAAAAACTGGTCTCTAGTGGACTGTTTACGTTCTTGATCAGTCTTTCCTCTGTTTGAACACTTAGCCCTTATTCATATTTTTAACTATATATACATATATATGTATACACGTACATATACATACACACACATACATACATATATATATATATATATATATATATATATATATATATATATATATATATATATATATATATATATATAGTCTGTGTGTGTTAGTGTGGTGGTATATGATATATATTATAAATAATTTAGCCACAGTTTACAGAATACCTATTCATACTCCGGCGACTTGGCTATTCCCGTCAGATGACGATACTGTGTACCCGTATTGATAGACAAATTCAATGTGCGTGTCAGTCCCTGTCTTTATGAGATATGCATGCATGCATAAAATGAATCGAGATGTTCATGATATAACATGGAAGTGCACCTTGATTGAGTAGGTTGACCACATATATGTGACTTCACCCAAAATCTATGTAATGGACTTGATCTCGTCAGCCACCACTGCAGCAAGATCTAATGGGTATTAAGTTTTTCCTTTTGACAAAAACTTTGCTGATCCGGTTTCTTTCTGATGTGATGGAAAATGACAGCAGCCAAACTCAGCCGGGTACGGGCCTATTTGAGAAGTGCTAATGATTGTCGGACCTGTAGTGGCTGCTTCCTAAAAGATATAGACTTAAGAAATCATAATTTGACCTGGTACAGAGCTAAAATGAATAAGGCAGTAACATTAGAACGGACATATTGTCCTCGTAAGTTAAAACTGGCTGCTTCCTATATGGAATTGATACAAATCTTTGTAGAATGTTTCGTTTTGACGCCCAATTAAAGTTACAATTCATATCACTGGAATGACCCTCGTTCCATGTTTATGCGAGATAATGGTGAAAGATAGATAGAGGTGTCTTTAACATGTCCATCGCTTAACCTGTGGGAGCTATGCACTTGAAAGTGTCGGCTGGGCTCCAGTGAGCACCGGAAGAGTTGAAAGACCCACGAGAAGAATTGAGTGGCGGAATCTTACGTAGGTCTTTTGTGTCACTCGACGTAGGAGGCGATGATGATGATTTTATATTTAAAATGAGCTAACATTCATATGGAGCAAACCCAAAAGAACCTACTACACCTGTTTACAGGACATGAAACCCACATAGAGACCGTAAAACCCATGGCTGATAACTCCACACCCCCAAAAGGTCCTTCCTTTCTCTTCAAAAGTACATTCCTCTTTATCCCAAATTTTTAGTCCGTGTTGCCTGTCACTTTGCCTACATTGGGAACCAGCTTTTTGTGTAACCTAGCCAACAGGCAAACTAACAAACAAATCGACGCAAGAATATAAACCCTTTCGTAGATTGTGGCAGCACATAATGTATCATTAAGTATACATAAGCATTCATAAACAACAATTGTGAGTTCAGAAAAACTGAGGTAAAGCGCATTGAGCCTCAGACTTGTCTTAACACCATTACCCAGCTGGTGGTTTTACGGAATTACAGTGTCATTCGTTAGTTGTTTTAGGATATAGTGTTTTTTTGCCGTTTCTCGAACATTTTTCGTAATTCAGTAGCTATTTAGTGTGGAGAAAGGGAACTAATTTACTGAAAATGAGATCGTATAAAAGCTTTGGGCGGTCATGATTCCTTTCGGAGAGCAATTGCAGAGTGCAAATAGCCTCTGAGAAGGGAAAGGATGGCAACCGAGATTATTCTGTCTGTTCTTATCTCCCTTTTTCCAGAATTTATCGCCAATTTCAGGACCGTTTTGCATAACAAAGTTCGAGAAAGTACACCACACCCGCGGTCGTTAATAGGATCGGAATTCGGTAGAGAAGCCCTGGTTTCTCTCCCCGTCCGGATTCTCTTCGTTGTCGCGTTAGGTTTTTTTCATGCCGCCTTTGTGGGGCGTTTCTTTCTAAGTTACCCTTCTCACTCTAATTGGTAAGTAGAAACTCACATGTGGTACTAGTGACGGTTTTGATGAGCTTGTGCTGATATTGGATGGATGAACATAAGACAACAAATAGTTTCGTTCGTGCAGCTGATTTGCTTCATCAGTTTACTTGCTTTGTTTTTCTTCTTCTTCCTCTTGGTATCCTTCTCCCTGTTTTACGTTATCTTATTGATCCTACTCCTTCATATTTTTCTCCTCTGGTTATGGAATATATTGGAAACCGTTACTAACCGTCATGTGTTAGTGGCTGCCTTTTTAAAAGTAAATAACTGACATTAGACTCCCAACCCCTGTGCAGATTATCTCACCAACTCTCATTCTGTATCTCAAACACACACAAAAGCACCCTTTTTCCCTTCGCTATACCAAACAATATATAAGCAAGTAACTGCAATCCAGTGAAACCGACCATTTTTTTCTTATGAAAATCTTTCTTTTCAGTAACCGAATATTACTCTATCGTAATAAACACTGAGGCGAATCAAATCATGTTAACAGTAGTATATGAAATCATGCTTAATGTATGACGCCATTTGCTCGTGTTGTTGTGACGCCAATTGAAAGTCTCTGTAAATTAATCACGAGAGATTCCAGTTTAAATCTTGATGATGGAGACATTTCCGGGTTTTGATGTATGATGACTAATCTGACTTTTTGACAATCGAGCTATAGATTTCCGTTCTGATAAATGGACGCTGTTTCAGTTTTGGTGTGATCGTTTCAGTGATCATAAAGCGTTCAATAAATGAATATTTCATGTAAAACAATTGTTTTTTATTCTGAAGTCAAAAGCTAAAATCCATTTCGTTACCAGGTGCGAAAAGAACAATGCTGGTTCTGGACAACGGCTGAACGCAACTGGATTACGAACGTTTAAGCCCAAATAATCCTTCATTCATTTTTTACTGCTAAGGCTGATGGTAGGGGTGCCCTGATACCCAGCTTAGCGCAGACCCCCAGCAGGAACAAGGGAACATTGGGCTTAATGCCGAAGGGATTTATAGGTCACCCTCTTGACAGATGGAATTCGAAGTTGAATGGTGAATTTTTAAGCTCTGTAGTATATGTCTGTTTTCGTTATTTACGCCGGCACAATTGTCTGCTTAAAATATTAACACTTGATTTTTTATGGCTATAATGTGTGTGTTTGTGTATGTGTACATACACACATGCATGTACGCATTTTGCTGTTACAAAAAATGGCTCCAGAAAGTATAGCTACCCTTCCGGTCCCAAGCAAATTTTTCTGGGAGATGCTGCTACTTGTATCCCTTCTTCCACCTTGGCTGCAACCCACCACAGTCGATTAATGACAATGTACCTAACTCACTGCATAGGTGAGCCGGGGTTAGACTGGCTATGCGTAAAGCATTCCATCCATCTCGCTTGAGAATCGTAGACACTATTGCAGATATGATTTTCGTATGCGTGTTGGAGAATATTCCTTTTATATGAATGTATGGTTATGCTGTAGTATCTTTGATATTTTCGTGCGTTTAACCGTACGGGTATTTATTTTAATGATGCGGTACGAAAAGTTGATGTTTTAGTACCTCTTTACGTTTATATAATTTGTGAAAGAATTGTCTTTGAACTGGTCTACTTCACGTCGGCTTCATAGTCTTGTTAGTGAATAAAGATATGACCAATAGAACTCAGTCATTGCTTTCATTGTTGATTTTGATTGGCAATTGTTGTTAGCATAAATGCAGAGACATTAAAAACTATCGCTGATGGCCAAATTCAGGGAATTTTATTTGAAATACAGATTACTAGGATAAATGGAAGGGAGTCATTTGAATATTGATTTCTCGCTCGCTGAATTGGAAATGTGAATTGTTCCATTTCATAAATCAGGGTACTGTCAATTTAATTCATTTTTCATGTCACGAAATAATTTGTTGTTAAAATGTTTGCATTTCCCAGAATGCAGAAAATTCTCGATTTCCATTTGTCAGATAATGAGCGCATAGATAAATGTAGCTTTAGGATTTATTTTAAGTACATTTATTTCAACCGTAGACATTCTTTGGTATTCAATGGCACCGTATGTGACTAGTAATTTGTTCGTCCAGTGTTTATATTAAGTCTTTCAGTATCATCGTCCTAGCCATTTCACGGGCAGTATTGCCCTTCCAGCGTTACCTCACACTACCCTAAATGAATAAGATGAATCTAGTATTGTCATGGACCTTAAAGAGAAAAGGCGATGAAAGATGAAAATTACAAATTTTGACTCTTAAAATCTAAATTTCAGGAAATCAGGATGTGTACGAGTATGTAGCTAATACAAGTTTAAATAGGGATGACGATGCAGATCGTATGAATAGGTAGTTTTCGATCCAGAATGAGGCCCGGATGTAAACACGGAGGTCGACCATGTTTTAGGTCAGCTGTGCGGAAATTTGCCATGATATTGTACCTATGAATCCTTTAAATATGGTGAATACTTGCAGTGTGTTTAGGTACCACAACAGGTCAAAAAGAGACGGCAATTCGTATAACTCACTCCCCGCTATTGTGAGAGATCAAGGAGATAAAACTCTAGATATTAGTGAAAGGAGAGCACTGTGGATTTCCATGATAAACTGGGCTTATTTTCAGCCGTTAAGACATTCGAAAATCTTCTCAGATCACTTCAATAGTGGTGAGTATTATTAACTGAGTGTCATTGGTGATAATGGTGAATAAATAAAGAAGCCTAGGTCATCAATATTTCACAAAGTAATTGGTTAACAGCCACTTTGTTCTCTGTCAAATAATAGATGATTTAGAGCCGCTATGAAGTAGTGGATAGTGAATTGTACACACAGACATCAAAGAAAGAGGTTTTACCAAAATGCTCTCCACCAAACTTAGTTTCTCAACGAAATTCCGAAACGTCACACTTGCAGAAAACAACTCCGGTTATTCGATTTTAAGTTGAAATAGGTTTTTTATTTTTTATTTTTTATTTTTTATTTTTTATTTTTATTTTTATTTTTTTTTAGCAAATCCTTTCTGCGTCAACTTGTATTTCCTACATGCTTACTCATTGTGGCACAACCTTAAGATTAAGGGCAATGGCGACTTCAGTTTTGAAATCGTAATTCGTCTATATACCACATCGTATCAAATAAAAACTAGCTTCTCCGTTACTGAAAAAGCTTAATTGTAAGTTTATGTGTAGGATACTGGTTTTGTCCACATATCTCTTCTTTTAAACATGCAACCGTGAAAGTATTTTGGAACGACTTAACCAAATCCCAGGAAAGAACTTCTGTCACTGTAACCGAAGTGAAAAATATTCGTATTTTTCATGTGCAACAAACTTTGGCTTAATGTAAGTTATCATCAAACCAAATGGCTCCATCTGGCATGGCGCTTACTCATGGCTGCAGTGACAATGCAGAATCCATTCTCAACAATGTTTAAGATCCTTCACCGGACCAGATACAAAATAGTTGTAAGCCTCCAGAAACTTTTAGGCCTTGAGCTGGTCCAATATGTAGTGGCTTACATCGTTAACCAAATAGTTCACGATATCTGTATACGTAACTGCAGGTGACAAATCCACATCAGAACTGCATTGTTCAGGTATCAAATGATACTGGTCTTTGTTATTTATAAGTTTCAGTTCATTTCACGCGTTGCAGGCTCCAGAGACTCTATGTAAACAATCTTCTGTGTTTGCGAATTGTCTTTGATTGGCATTTTTCGCGATATGATTCATAACTTCTTAAATAACAACGAAATTTGATATTTCCTTTGTTTACAATGTTAGACCTGAAAAATGGCGGCGGTTTATCAAGTGCCCGTGTGCTATGACGTCATAGGAAAACTACGTATACCTTTGTCGTTTAAAAACTTAAAGGATCCAATATCTAAAATTGTTAGAATGAGAAGGAAAAATCGTACCGTCATCTTTTAAATGGAGAAATGACAATACAGGTGCTTTGAACTTAAGCTCTAAAGGGAAACTGGTAAATATTGGTGCCTTCAGGCGTAGTATCCAAAAGAGAAGAGGGGAGCGTGTATTATGTACCATGAACGTTGGGCAGGGGCTGAATTTTAAGTCTGGGGAAAAAGCGTACTTCAGTAGTTAACATTCGGAAGATTTTTGTCACAAATTCAGAGAAGCACAAATACTACTTCACAACATAAAACTTTCAAGCCTTGACGTAAATTCCCTGTTCACAAAAGTACTAGTACAGGACGTTCTACAGTTTTTGAGGGAAAAATTAGCCTTATAGCAAGATCATTTTCACTGGCTCTTGACAAAATAATAAAGTTAGTTGAATTATGTGTATCTAATAACGTTTTTTCATTTGGGTAGTCATTCTGTAAGCAAAATTTCGGGTGTGTCATGTTTTAGCCAATTTATACATGGAATACTTTGAAACTATAGTAATAAACTCAATAAAACACAAATAATTGATGTGGATGAGAGATGTAGATGATATTCTAACATTTTGGGATAATAGGTGGGGCAATTGCAACGAATTCATTTCAAAATTAAACGCATTAGTGCCCAGCATCAATTGTAAAGTTAAATGAGAAACACACAACAAATTTACCATATACAGAAAACCAACATTTTCACTTTCATACATTCACTACTTTAGTTATCATGACATTTCTATCAAGATAAGTGTAGCCAGCAACCTATTTTTAAGAGCCTTACGAATTTGTTCCCCAGATTTCATGGAAAAGGAATTTGAACTAATTCGTAAGCAGCCTTCGTCTTGAAGGTATCCTGACCATATAATTGAGAAAGCGATTCATAAAGCAAACGTAATTTTCTACCGGCCCCCTTTATACAACCAGACCCTCGGAAAATCTAACCCTTTTGCCTTTACCTACCCAAATATCCTAGCCAAGTCCCTGAATAACATCCAACAAAATACAATCCCCAAAGACACAGGAGTATATAAAATCCCCTGCCTGGATTGTGACCAATCTTACATCGGTTTTACAGGAAAATCACTTTTCCAAAGATTAATACAACATAAATGGTCAGTTAGGTATGGACAACAGAGCTGAGCTATTTTTAACCATATAAATAACCATATCCAAAGAATAAACTGGAATTTGTCACATATAATTTATAGCAGTAAATTTTGGTACAAAAGCCAGATGATAGAGTCAGCCTTGATTAAAGAAAGGCGGGTAATGAACATCTCAAAGGGCGCCTGGTATTCAGATATCATAGCCAAAATCTTCCTTCAACCAATGCTTACGAAGATTAAAAAGGAATTATCAGTCGGGGTGGCTTAGTAAAACTGGCTATATGTGGATAGATCTCTTGGTATAAACACTGACTTTTCTGTAACTTTTCTCATTCATTACCTACCTGAAAATAGAGACAGCAGTCTCTGAAATATAGTACTTACTCTCTATATTTTGGCATTTTTATTAGCTCCTTTTATTAAATGGAATTCTGTTGTAACAGAACATTTTTACTGGTCATAAACTATATATATAATATATATAATATATATATATATATCTATATATAATATATATTATATATATATATCATATATATATCATATATATATCATATATATATATATCATATATATATATATATAATATATATATATAATATATATTATATATATGTGTGTGTGTGTGTGTGTGTGTGTGTGTATGTGTGTGTGTGTGTTTATAGATGTAGGTATGTATTTATGTATGTATGTAACCACATAGATTTACGTTTATAAAAGAATGTTATAGAAATTTTTAAAATAACCTATTAGTTTATCTTTGATGATAGTATGAACCGACGTATCCATTAGGCAATTGGACAGTAAATTTGTGGACGTAAAGAAATATCGTCTGTAAAAACGTGGGAGTTGTTGCGATTACAACCAATGAAAGACAAAAGTATTCAAAAATAGCATGACCTACCCATATGCTTTGTCAAAGAAAAGAGTAGATAACGGAAATGAAACGTAAGTCACTATTTAGGGGAAACAAACGCGATCCGTGACTCCTTATTTCATTCATGTTAGTTGGGTGGAAGAAGAGAGAGAGAGAGAGCATTCATTCTGATTGATGTTATGATGAGCATCTATTTGCATATGTCTGTCATGATTGAATTATTTTTCTGTGGCTAATTTCCAGTTGATTTAACCTGCCTGCTGTTCATCTAATGAACTGACAGAAATAGATGTCATCATTAATATAAAGGTATTTAAAAGTTAATGTTTTGCATCGTCACTTTTCCCTTTAAATAAAGATATCAATTCAATTTTCGGTAAATGCTTCGTTTTTTTTTATCAAATAATGTATTTTTCGTTTTGAATTGTTGAAGTTTAATAAATTCATGTCAGTACGATTATACAGAATTAACACGATAAAGTCCATTTCTAGAATGTACTTTAAAAAATATGTTGTGAAAAGGATCATCCTTTCTTTTGTGATAGTTAAATTACAACTTTCTGATGATAAATTGGAGACAATAGGACAGAATTTTATGTGATGTTTTTTACATCACGCAACGGTTTTTTTTTTTCTATCAATGAGAATAGTACGTGCAGTTTTCTTCTCAGAAATATAAGGCATCCAAAACACCAGTGCTCGTTTCAGCAAGCCAAGAGTGCAAGGAGGAGTGGCGTATCGCATAATGGCAGCTCGCTGGGTAAACTAATCCATATTGCGTACGTTGTGCACATTAGCATAGAGCGAAGGAGTCCCCCTGAAAACATAATTATTGCCAATTGCTAAAACGTTTACCGAAGTTTTGAGACGGTGGTCCGCCGTCTTCCGGAGGTCATTGAGTAAATGAGCACTAATTTCGGGGTCCGTAAAGGTGGTATTGACTTACTTTAGATGAGGGGCATTACATTACATCGTTACAGTTCTCCAGTGCAGAGACGAAGTTAGTGTTCCCTCGTTAATATTAATATGGCGTAATGACGGAACAGCTGAAGAAGAAGGGTGAAGACTGTGTCGCTGTCCGCTGTCTGAGAAGGAAGCGAAACTGCATAGCAACGATTTTGATAAATGGATCTTAGAAGATATTTTGAAATTACTGCCGAAAATGGCTTTTACTTGATTGACGGCTATTATTTTCTTGTACGTTAAACTTGTTTATTGATTATTTCTGGGGCAGTTATGTGTCTACCATACACACA
>NC_087221.1:12196456-12208956 GCF_015104395.2 Macrobrachium nipponense | reverse complement strand
CACCAAATAGATTGCTTCTAGTTGTAATTAGAAGCATACTTACCTGGCACAAGGTACACAAAATAAATTGCTTCTAGTTGTAATTAGATGCATACTTACCTGGCACAGTAATTAGAAGCATACTTACCTGGCACAGGGTACACCAAATAAATTGCTTCTTGTTGTAATTAGAAGCATACTTACCTGGCACAGTAATTAGAAGCATAATTACCTGGCACAAGGTACACAAAATAAATTGCTTCTAGTTGTAATTAGATGCATACTTACCTGGCACAAGGTACACAAAATAAATTGCTTCTAGTTGTAATTAGAAGCATACTTACCTGGCACAAGGTACACCAAATAAATTGCTTCTAGTTGTAATTAGATGCATACTTACCTGGCAACAGGGTTACACCCAAAAAATTGATTCTGGTTGTAATTGAGAAGCATACCTTACCTGGCACAAAGTACACCAAAAAATAAATTGCTTTCTAGTTGTAATTAGATGCAATTTACTTACCTGGCACAAGGTGTACACCAATCCATTGGCTTCTCTTTTGTAATAGAAATCCCATCATTACCTGGCACATAAGGTCCACAGACAACCTATATTGCTTCTAGTTGTAATTAGATGCATAGGTTACCTGGCACGGAATTGGTACACCAAAATAGATTGGCTTTCTAGTTGTAATTAGAGGTCCCACATACTTACCTGGCACAAGGTACACAAATAAATGCTTCTAGTTGAATTAGATGCATCCTTAACTGGCACAAGGTACACCAAATAGATTGTCTAGTTGTAATTAGAAGCATAACTTAGTGGCACAGGGTACCCCAAATAGATTGCTTCGAAGTTGTAATTCGACAGGATACTTACCCGGCACAGTGACACAAATTTATTGGTTCTAGTTGTAATTAGAAGCCTACTTACCTGGCACAGGGTACACCAAATAGATGCTTTCTAGTTGTTAATTCGGAAGGAGATAACTACCCAGTCACAAGTACACGGAAATTATTGTTCTAGTTGTAATTAGAAGATTACTTACCTGGCACAGGGTTACACCAAAAGAATAGTTGTTGTTTCTAGTTGTTTCATAAAGCTATACTTACCTGGCACCAGGGGTACACCAAATAAGATTGCTCTAGTTATAATTCGAAGGATACTACCCGGCCCACAGGTACACCAAATTAATTGGTGCTAGTTAATTTAGAAGCATACTTACCTGGACAGGGTACACCCAAAATAGATTGCTTAAGTTGTAATTAGAAGAATACTTACCTGGCCACAGGGTTACACCCAAATAGATTGGCTTCTAGTTTGTAATTAGAAGCATACTTACCTTGGCACAAGGGGTGACACCAAATAAAGATGGCTTCTAGTTGTAAATTAGAAGCATACTTACCTTGGCAAACAAGGGTTACAACCAAATAGGATGCTTTAGTTGTAATAGAAGCAGACTTACTGGAACAGGTTACAAAAATAGAATTCGCTTCTAGTTGTAAACTTATGGAGGAATATACTTACCTGGCACAGGGTACACCTAATATATTGGTTCTAGTTGTAATTAGAAGCATACTTACCTGGCACAGGGTACACCAAATAGATAGTTTCTAGTTGTAATTAGAAGCATACTTATCTGGCACAGGGTACATCAAATAGATTGCTTCTAGTTGCAATTGGAATGATACTTTCCTGGCAAAGGATACACCAAATAGATTGCTGTCATTTCCTTTGCTTCTTCCAGTATTACGTATTTGGTTCCTGTCCATCAATCTTTCTGCTATATCCTTTATTGTCTGATATACTAAGTACTGAAGATTCCATCCACTCCATCTGGTTCTCAGGTCTCCAGCTTGCTTCTGTGTGGAAAGCTTTTAGTGCTTCTGAATCTTCATCCTCCACTGTTATTGCCTAATGATTGGTTTGTTTGTTTGGCCTGCAGGTGATGGTGTCTTGTTGATGTGATTATCTTCTGGGACCTCAATGTCTCTGCGCATTTCTTTCCAAATGCGTCTGGAGCTTCCGTGCTTGTGTGGCTTTCCCTCAGCTATTCCCTTTATATTTATTAGCTCTTCCTTTCTTCTTGTTGTCTACTTCTCCAACTATTCCTTCGTTGCAGCTCTCTGTGTTTTCCTAAGTCTCCACTTGAGATCCACCCTCGTCTTCCACAATCCTGGATTCCATCCGTTCACATCTGCTCTTCAGGTCTCCAGCTTGCTTCTCTCTGGAGAGCTTTTAGGGCTGTCGCATCGTCGTCCTCTGCTGTTATTCTTTTCTCCTTGCTTCCTTTTACCTTAGATTTCAAATCAGACGCATGCAAGCTCCAAAGCGTTGAAAGATGGCTTCTAAGGATCTCGAAGCTTGCATCTAGAGTCTTTGGATCCAGTGAACCTTATAGCGTTGGATGTACAGTTCATTTTTCAATCCATCTTTGTATCTTGAGTCTTCGCGTCAGCATGTGATTTTCATTTCATTATTCCTTTCTTGGTCGAACTTCACTGGGTGGCAGGCCAGACCTGGAGCCTCAAGGATTCTAAAACGACTTCGGGGAAAACCACCCCTCACACTTGAGCTGAATTCTAATTATATTTCTCCTAGTCAGTTCTGCTGCTTACTGAAACCTTCCCACCCTTCAAGGAAGACATTCCAGTATATCTGAAGCGCATGTTAGTGGGGGATGACCGATGCTATATGGCAGATGTGGAGTCTGGGACTCCAGAGACTTCGGAGAACGAATGGGACTTGAGGAAATGGGCAGGAGCGTTGTGCCACATTTGTCTTGTGGCATCTTTTAATTCTGGATAGTTGCTGGTTTGTCAGATTGCCTATGACTGGTTTGTTTTATGGCCTGCAGGTCATGGTTAGGCCGATGTTCGCGTTCTTCATGGTGTCTTGATGAGATTGTCTTCGGGGGCTTCAATTTTTCTGCGCATTTCTCTCGAAATTAGCTCTTCCTTTCTTTCTTGATGTCAACTTCTCCAACTATTCCTGTCCAGCCTTGCCACCTCCCTCTTTCCGTTGATATTAGCGCCCAAATATCTGGAAGAGGCCTCCCCCCCAGGTGCCTGCCTATGATAGATAGCCTTAGATCTCATAATTCATTGAATCCCCTGAGGTCTCGTTCATCGATTGCAGGATGGCGTAGCAAAATAGGCGTGATCCGTGAGGATAATGCAAGTACGTGTGTTTTTATGCCTTTCCTTTCGAAATTCTTCCGTTCGAAGTTTTGGATTTTCAACATTCCGTGGAAATTTCCGTCTGTTTCTTATATGTTCGAGAGAAAAAAAACGGAAATTATCAGTATATCAACTTCCTTGACATAACCTCAAGTCAGGCGTTTTCTTTGTAATGTTATGATGACGTGCGCAACAACAGAATATTTTCTTCTGGGGTTAACCTTGTGTTTATATTTATTTCTTATTTACTTCTTTGTATTTACTTATATCTCATTAGATACATACTCACTGTATGAGTGTGATATTATAGGTCTTTCACTGAACGATTTGGTACGCTTTTTCATCTTTTCTTGTAAAGAAAATCAGGTGGCCGAGTTTGACAGCTGTTCGGTAAACGATGCTTGCTTGGAGAGAGAGAGAGAGAGAGAGAGAGAGGGGAGGGTGAGAGAGAGAGAGGAAGGACGAGAGAGAGAGAGAGAGAGAGAGAGAGAGAGAGAGAGAGAACATTATATCGCCAGTAATGATATGCTAGGAAGTTTGACATCTGTTCAGTAAACAATGCTTGAGAGAGAGAGAGAGAGAGAGAGAGAGAGAGAGAGAGAGAGAGAGAGAGAGAGAGAGAGAGAGGAATTTCCTTCGACTTAGAAGCCGATTTTAGTCTCTTATTTTTGTAACGTTTTTCTCCACGATATTATTCGTTTATTAATTTTTGCGTTTATTATTTGGACATAGACACCAGCTCTCTATTGATTTTTTACGTCAAGTGGTACAAGATAATGAATTTAGAAGATTGTGGTTTTTTATTGTAAAATTGTTTAGCAGTTTGAGGTTGGTTATAAGGAGTCGTGGCGGTATTGTTTTTTAATGCGCCTCGGGAGAAAAGGGTAATTCTGACACTTGTTAATGTGTACCGGTTTATGTAATAAAAATATGTGAATGATCATAATTGTTTTTTACTACCCTCATTCTTTATTGTTCAACCTTCCATAGGGTTTCATTATGTTAGGTTTTGGAGTTTAGAAATATTTTCGCATTCATACTATTACGTTATAGGACATGTTGTGCACCTGGCAGTGAGTCCGAAGAGTATATCTTGAACCAAAATGTGAGAAATATTTTTTTTTTATCCGTAGAGCATATATTGAGCCAATAGATTGGGTTGGGTTAGGTTAGGTTAAGGGACTTAGAATTTTTTTCACTCAATAGGTTAGGTTGGGTTAGGTTAGAATAGTTTCACTCATATTCATATTTATGTGAAATGGTGGTTTTTTCATCCGTACAGTATATCTTGAGCCAAAATGGGGTTGTTGAATAACCACTGGTTCCATGCAAAGTAAAAACACCATACAAACAAACAAACACACAATCGTTGAGAAAAGTAAGAGCATAATGTTTTCATTTTTCTTTACAACTTATATTAAGTAAGTTAACATAGTCGAATATCCGGCTGTATATTCGGGTCTAGACTACCCGGCTAAAAACCAACCACAAATATCATTGTCATTTTTCATCGTAGAAGAAACGTAAGAGCATATTTGGAATCCTCGTGAAAAGTGCTATCAGAATGTTGCTTTTTCTCTCTCTAATAATAATCAAATCATGATAAAGTTCACATGATCGGATATTCAGCCGAATATCCGGATGAAAACGGTATCCAGTTAAAAACCATCCCCTAAAAATCTAAAGATAAGGTCCGACTTTGGATCTATAATAAAGCATCGTTGATCTTATAAATGCAAATTTTATACTTCCATGAATAACCGGATAATATTGAATGCATAACAAACCAGTGATAACTGACAACAATAATGAGTGAATATGATAAATAAACCTACTCTGACCAGGACTCGAACCTGTGCCATTGTGTAGCCTACTAATTGAAAAAGTAAGGAAATCATGTGTAAAATTAGTTTATATATATATGTGTGTGTATATATATATATATATATATATAGGTTATTTTTAAAAATTTCTATAAAATTCTTTTATAAACGTAAATCTATAAATAAAAATAACATATAAATAAAAATACTCATACGTATATATTATAATATTATATATATTATATATATATATATATATATATATATATATATACTGGTATAAAGCTCTGTTATAGAATTCCATCTAATAAAGGGAGCCCATAAAAATGCCAAACTATAGAGAAAAAATACTAAATTTCAGAGACTGCTGTCTCTCTCTTCAGGTAGATGAATGAGAAAAGTTACAGAAAAGGTAGTATTTAAACCAATAGATCCATCCACAGTTAATCCAATTAAGGTCACTCCCACTGATAATCCTCCTTTAATCCTCTTAAGCGTTGGTTGAAGAAAAACTTTATCAACGACATCTGAATCCCATGCGCCCTTTGAGATGTTCACTACAGATTTCTATCATCTGACTCTTATATTGCTGACGTGCTTTTGCCCTCGTTCACTATAACTTCTGATGTTTCCAAGATGAACCCTTATATTTGTTAAAATATTCTTAGTGTTGGAAGATAATCCTGGTTTGCCGAAAATATGGAAGGACCCTGGACTACTGGCAGCTCGGTGAGTGGCGCACGGGAGTTCTCAGTCGAGTGATGTATGCCCAAGCAATAAATCTCTCTTGGCTGAAAGGTCTGCTTCCCGGGGGAAGCTCGTATTTCGTCCTGCTGATCTCTCACGCCATTTTTACGGGTGTTATAGTTGTTAATGCATCAGCTCACGCGACAGTACATTCATCCTTAATTGCTTTGTAGGTTTTGAAAATGTTAAAGTCCTATTGATTTGTCATAGTCCTAGTTACGCCAGTTAATTGGGCAAGCCGTTGGCTTTAATGATTTATTTCGTTCAGTCATTTGGATGGCTGACACAGTGATTCTGTTGAACGAAGAAGGAACCTAACAAAAGGCAAATAATGTATATCATGATCAGTACTTAATTAATGGGCAGTGCAGTGGTTGTCCTCCCCCAAGAGCTTGAAGAATTTTGTTAATGTTGTTTCAGAAGACTTGTGAATGGATGCTTCCTCTATTCTTTATACTAAAATGCCTTTGGGAAGGACTTTATTTCATGTTATTCGAAATTTTTGCATACCAAAGGCATTACTATAAACTTTATTACAGATTTTTTTTTAAGATTGGCGAATATATAGTTTTTGAGTAACATTCACAATTTTATTTTATTTTTTTTCAATTTATTGGCAGTATGTAGTAATTAGTCCTGTGTGTATTCATAACAGGAGCATTTGATTCCATTGAAGCATAGAGGCCAATTACGATAAATTCGGGGTAGTTTTTTTTTATGTGTAATTCCTGCCACTTGTTGAATCACAGAATCTATTAAAAAACTACTCCCGTTCGTTTAATGGTAGTCGCAATACGTGCTAGAAAGCAAGATTTTCGGGGAGTCATTTAATTTTCTTTAATCTCACTGTTATGCATACTTTTTCATGCGCGAATCAAGGTCTTTATTACAGTGGCAATATCGTCGCTGAATTATGAGAATAAAACTTAGTACAGTAATGTTAGCGTTTATGTGAATATTTAGGCTATGGACAAAAGCTTTGCGAGCAATCTTAATCATGAAATGGTAAGCAAACTTGACAAGAACCGATTTAAAAGTGCATTATATGCATCTACCAGTGACACCGATTTCATTAAATGATAAAATGCAGAGTATCCAAAGCTTGACAGCGCCAGGCGGTAAGTAAGACTAATTGGTGGGACAGCCGATTGAAGGTAAAACTGAGAGGGGAAATTTGATTGGTTGGTTGATGTGGACCGGAGTGATATCTGAGACATGGCACAAGCAGTGTCTGGCACGAGCTCATTAACGCCCTACAGAATCAGGGAATAACTAGGCTCAATTTTTAAATGGGGACAAAATATTACATCAGAAAAATAATGTTGCATGTGTCTTTTTGGGGATTCACAGCCACAAGATGGGATGTTTGCAAGTTTTCGGGGCAAAACATAAAAAATCACACGTAATCTGTATTCAGCATCCACCATGAAATTATTCTCATGAAGCATTGGGTGTCTTTGTAAAGCGGAGACCAACCAATATATTGAACATAGTGCTTGGAAACATCAAGTGCATGTAAAACTAAAGTCTTTGTAGCGTTAGTTCAAGATTCGGGAAGGTACTTGACGTCTCAAGGATCAGGGCATACCGTCTCGGTCACCTGGTATATGACTGTCGTTTCTGATGACATTGGTACCCTAGTAACAAGAATGCAATAAAAGTGTGCTGTACAATCGCCTACGCTTTGTGCATGTGAGAGTTTATCCTTTCCAGGGAAATCTATGCCTTCGCACTCGCCAATATTCGGGGCATTTGTTGATCCCTCCGAGAGAGACCCAATTTTATGTTTACCTTCCAAATATAATTGGAGGATTGAGATTGCGTCAGTCGAAGAGATTTATGGGAAATAAATATGGCGTGGATTCAGTGATGTATAATGAGAAGTCTTCCATGCATAAGAGAAGAGATTCGTTTCTTTTTCTGTTTCGTTATTTATTTATAAATTGGTCTTCATTGCTATTGTTCTTATCATTATTTTATATGTGTTTTGATTGTTTTTTATATACCGTCATAGTAACAACGGTCAATCTCTAATTGCACAGGGTAGAGGGTTGACCTTCTCATTGCCAGATGTTTTATACGTCCCCTTCTGGTCGCAATTTGCTTGTTCCTATTCAAACAATTTCACAAATATCCGGGAATCTGTCCGTCTCTATTGCAGTGTTATGTTGTTAAATGCTTATGGTTGAGTGACGGATCTCCCGAGTCCACATTTTCATGGGATGCAATATTTCACTTATTTATCTAGACGTGCTTTGTCTCCGTTCTTTCTGAGAGCTGTTGCTTATGTCTCCCGAATATTCAAAGCTTTGTACTGCATAGATGCCCCCGTCAGAATGTCAAGGTTGCTTGCTCTTATCCTTTTCGAAAAGACTGTAAATCGATTCCCAGAGTGTCATAAATTCCACATCAGATTTGACAGATTGGTGGCATAAGCTCTTCATGCAGTGAATTAACTCCATGAGTATTTGTTTCGTTTGCTTCCTGTTCTTATGTGTGTGTGTGTGTGTGTGTGTGTGTGTGTGTGTGTTTTGTCCATATTAACACATCACGGAACAGTTTTTTCAATTTTTTTTTCTGGGTGTTATTAATTTGCTCGGCTTCTGCCATTACAGTAACCATATTATCATGGTCATAACTTGTGAAATTTATGTGTACCTACTTGGGTGTCTGCTGATGACTGAACCATTGGTTTCGAAACAGTAATTAAAGTAAACTAAAGTTTAGATGAATGAATGAATCTACTTCTCAGCATCTGCTCTTCAGCCTTCTTTTGCGAAATGGTGAATAATTATGGTTTGAGTACATTGTAACACTATTAAAAAAAAATTAATTTTCGTTAAATAAAAAAAGTAATTTTCGTTCAATGACTTGATAGCGGTACTCGAAAAATAGCTCAAGTAATTTTTGTTAGATTTTTAGACAATACACTTTTTAAATACGAAAATTTAATTTTGATTAGATTATCCTCTGGCGCTTCTTTAAAACAATTTAGACGCATCCTTGGTTACATCTTGCGTTACAAATTGTTACACAATCGGAGAAAAGGAAAATCTCCTATTGAGAGACCTTTCACCTTAAAAAGAAAGTGACTGCTACCCCGAAGCAGCATTGAGAAAAGAGAGAAGTCGCTGTTGATGACTTAGAGGTGAGTTTGGGTTATCTCATCGTACCTGACGTCAAGTAAGAAAAGGGACAATGGCCTCGGAATATTGTTCTTTTCATGGCTCCATTGTTCCCAACAAAAGACCCCGAGAGCATAATTAGCACAAAGGGACGAATGAGAAGAGAAGAAGACGTTGGCAGAAGGAAGAGGAGACGAAGTAAGAGAATAATAGAAGAGAAACTGGGACCAGAATATTCGTCCTTTTTGGAGTAGGCCCTGAGTACCTCTGCTGAACAAAAGAACCCGCCGGGAATTTCTGCTTCGGGAAAATTGACCCAATAATGTGGGTGACGCTGTAGCTCAGCTGTTGCCATGGGAAGGCATCTCATGCCCTTGCTGCCGTAGTTGCTAATGATTATATATATATATATATATATATATATATATATATATATAATATATATATTATATATATATATATATATATATAGTTATTGTCAGGTAGTTCTTGATTTAAACTGCCTAGTTAATTTGTTCACCTGTCCTTCGGTATTTCATATAATTTGTTTATCAGGTTTCCGGTATTTTTGTTAAGGAGGCGAGGTTTCGCCTGTCCTTTTGTTTTTGTTTTTAGACAGGTTTCAGACAGCACAGCGAGCTAGTTCTAGAGGAGAGCCCAGCAGTTCTCGGAGCAGAACCCGACAGCAGTCCACCAGTCTTCAGTATCACCTGGTATTGGTGATGGCTATGGCAGTTGAGGTTGCTTGCCTATTGTATTGGTTGCGGCAATGGCAGCGATGGTAGCCTGCAAGCAACGAAAGACCTTAACCTTGTTCCCGAGGAGGAGTGTGGGGCTCTGGTGTAGTTTCCAGTTTTTTTTCGGAAGAAGACGTGTCTTCTTAGACACCTTTACAGCTGTAGTCGACGTGAAATTGTCCTGGTTTTAGTCCCCGTGGTTATACGTGTGACGTCCTCCGTGTGTGCTTTTTAAAATCTGTTACGTTTCTAAAGATCATGAAAATGACGGGGATATCAGGTTATTGATGTGGACCAGGTTTTCATGATATGATTATTATTGGTGACCAGGTGTAGTTCATATTATTATTATTGGGTAGTTTTTTTATTATTGAAGTTTTACTGCTGCTGTAAGTTTTTTTTGTTCATTCTTCTACCATATTTATTTAAAGGTTATTTTATTAAAATAATTTGGAATTTACTTGACTTTGTAATGTTTTTGTTGCGCTGTGTTGTCTGAAACACAGGACATACTGAACTCGATTGTAAATATGTAATATACCTAACATTACTAATGTACTGTTTTGATTATTTTCTTAGCCCCCTTCTCCTTGAGATTGTCATAGTCCCTTTCAGATCATTCCTAGTCCTCAATGCTTACCTATCCTTGGGTTTATGAAAGAACCTGGGAACCACATAGAAAAATGGTTCATAACAATATATATGTTAGATATACATATATAACTGGTATTTTTCGGCGGTCACCCTCCCTAGTGATCATTTATCCACTGCGTTTAGGCGGGCAGCTGATAACAGTTCTGTAATTTGTTAACAACACCATATAATATCCTCAAATCAGCTATGGGAATTGAGTGTTATGTCCTAAGCTGGAGAAACAATAAGGATAAACATCTGTCATATTAACGAGGTTTCATTGCTTCCTCCCTTCTCAGAGGTCAATTTATAGGTGTAATAAATATTAAATTCTCCCACCTTCTGCGTTATTTTTCCTAATATATTTATTATAAATTTAGTGTTATTGATCCCTTTTCATTACTATTTGCATTAATTTTAAGTGATAAAAAGTTTATCATTCACGTTACAGTTTGATAAGAGAAAAGTTCCAATTTTTAAAGTTTTTTATTTTTTTATTCTTGTTATATAGTCTGTTTACTTATGGACAGTTTACAAAACACTGTTGTAAGCTAAGTATAGCTTCTGCTAACCTCATGAAAATAACTGGGGCTATCATAAGTTACTTAGGGATTCAGCGCCGATGAAATACGGTTTTTCGGCAATACCTTTTTATCAAAGCAAGTATTATTTAGTACCCAAGTTCATTGCTTCTTAATACTTATCAGAGTCAAAATGAGTTTCCTACGCCAGAGCCACCATAATCGTTGGTAAGGCTTTTGAACACAATAGTGACGGTAACCGATGACGTCATAAGGCTGCACCCACAGTGGAAGAAGTTTACACAGACAGGAAAAAAAAAAAATCTCCAAACTGTGGCTCTGCCCATTTGCCGATGACATTTGCACTAATTGATATACGTGCCCAACCTAGGTTCAGCGATATCAATGATTACGAGCAGGACTTGAACAGCGCCTCAGCGGCGTGGTTGGTATGGTATTAGCGTCCCACCTCGGTGGTCGCGGGTTCGATTCTCGGCCATTCCATTGAGGAGTGAGAGATGTGTATTTATGGTGATAGAAGTTCACTCTCGACGTGGTTCGGAAGTCGCGTAAAGCCGTTGGTCCCGTTGCTGAATAACCACTGGTTCCATGCAACGTAAACACACCATACAAACACTTATCCCCTTGATTGTATGGTCATTCTCAAAAATATTATTATTATTATTATTATTATTATTATTATTATTATTATTATTATTATTATTATTATTATTATTATTATTATTATTATTATTATTATTATTATTATTATTATTATTATTATTATTATTATATTTTGTGGAGGTTTGATCGCAACTTCCACAATAGTAGTTGGGGCCAAGACCAAGAGAAACCAAGAGGGAGAGACAAAGTCTACCCATTTGGGTAGAGTCGCCTCCCACCTGGGGTAACTACGTAGGCGATGACGTATCTAGGAGGTACCTGGTCATCACGGCAATTCAGCTGCTCGTGCAATAAGGAGGTAGTCAAAGCTCTGCCTACAATAGGGGATTTTGGGGGAAGTGAGCAGACCTATTGGGACTAAGCTGTTAGCTTGGAATCCTTCGATTTTTTTATATTCTCATTGTTTCTCCTCTACAAATAATTCGATGTATGTAATTCATCGACATGATGAACCAGTTTAGAGCTTATTTGTTAAATCTACATCTGTTGAGGGCGGGAATACAAAAGGACAATCCTTTTTGTTGTACCTCAGGTTTCGACAATATACCTTTCTATTTGTTGTAGCAAGAAATGAGTGATGCTAAGTAACTATTACCCATTATAGAAATAACGACATATTTACGCCATAGTAAATCTTGCCACGGGTCTTCTCGCTTGCATAGAAAGTGGCAAGCCGTAGCACAAATGCAGCCTTGTAACCACGAGGACAATCTTATTCCTGCCAGCCATTATCGAATTTGTTGTGACTTACTGCCCACCTGGTGCATGGGAGGAGCCTCATGGAGTCGTATGTTGACCTCACAAAGGATTTTTGGATCCTTTTCTGTGATTTTCTCGGTTTGGGCATCGGGGACTTCATTTTGCTCTATTAGTATCAAAACTATCGAACTTAAGGTACTAATTAATACGTGGAGATATGAGGTATGGTTATAAAATATACACTTGCCAACTTTCACCTCTATCCGATGCTCTGATAAGGTGTTGCCGAAAAACCGTGTTAAGTCGATTCTGAATCCATAAGTAGGGTAGTTTTATTTTTTATATATATTTTTTTTATTCATCAGTAAAAAT